>NW_027397078.1:42617060-42664486 GCF_003265705.2 Callorhinus ursinus
TGACCAAGGCGATCTTGGTGGCCCTGTTCATCTTCGCCATCCTGCTCATCCTGTACGTGATCCTCTGGTACATCTGCCGCGATGTGGACTGCGACCACGGGATCTGAGCCCCGCGGCGCCCGGGCCCCGCTGCGCTGAGGGCGCCCCGCCCCGAGGGCCGCCGCGCCGAGCATGGGGGCCGCGCGCCCCCCACCCCGGGCCCCGCCGCGCGCCCGCCGCCGCCGGGCCGTGACCTTCAGGGACCGAGCGCGGAGAGCGGGTGAGTGCACGCGGGCGGGGAGCCGCAACTTCGCCAGGGCGCGGGGTGCGGGCGCGGGACCGTCCCCGGGTGGGCGCTGCGCCCGGACTCCCCGCGGGGCTCCGGGGGGCCCTTCCCGGCGGGTCCCGCCCGCGCTTGGGGTCCGAGGACGCTGGGCGCGCCAGCCTCGGGGCGCCACCTGCGCCGCGTGGAGGCGGGCTCGCGGGGGGCCCGGGGCGTGCCGCGCGCTGCCCGCTCCCAGGGGCCTCGTCCGAGGGCGCGGGGACCCGGGCGCTCAGGTCCGCACCCCCAGGCAGCCCCGCACCGCGGAGCGGCCAGACTGGGGGGGCCCCGCGATCGCCAGCCGCCGCCGCTGAGGGGCACCTCCGAGGAGCAATTGCAAACAAAACTGAAAACAGGTCGGAAGGTGGGTGCGCCCTGCTCACACGGCCCCGGGGGGGAGCCCCCCGGGAGGGAGTCGAAAGCTCAGGAAGGGGGCTCGCTTTCCAGTCCCCGCACCCCTGCCCGGGAGGAGAGCGACAGATGGGACAAAAAGGAAGCTTTTACCCTCCACCAAGTGCGCCGGAGCAAGTTTGTGACTTAAATAAATAGCTCGTTAGCGAGAAAAATGCCTCCCTTTGAAGGCTGGTCTGCAAACACAACCTGTGAGGAAAAACACCCAGTTTAAAACAGGCTGCCAATTTATGCGTCTGCAGAGACAGGGATGTCTTCCTGGGTAATCAGGGCAAGCCGGGGATGTGGGTCCCGGCTCTCCTATGGGAGCTGTCCCCCTACCACCCCACCCAGGGGCTCGGGGCTTGCCAAATCCTGCTTTGTGTCATGCACGCTCCTTAGTCTCTTCCTAACCACGACTTCCAGCCACTGGAGGGTTAAGGAGACGGAAAACGCAGAGCGACTCCTTGTCCCCGGGAACCTTTTTCGGAAGCCCAAGGGGGACCAGACGGTCAGATACGGTGTGTTTGGGGCGGCTAGGGGGTATGTGTGTGTGTGTGGGGGGGGGGGTTTGGGGGGGGCGCCAGTGTGGTTTTCCTCCTGTAGTTAATGCTGGTGTGGAGACGCCGAGGGATCTAGCAACAGGGGAAGGCATGTTTCCAGGATCCAGTGTGTGGGGATGAGGAGGACCAGACGATGGGAGGCCCATTTTCAAGATAAGGAACAGTATTTGAGGGAATGCAAAAAGGCTTGCAGAGACCTCCCCCCGACCATGTCACTGGTGGAAATGCTTTCCTAAGGGATTCTGCGGAGCTGACCAGATAGAGCCTCCTGTGATATACCGTGTGTATCTTTAGAAGGCCCTGCCCAGAACCCAGTATCTCCCCAAGGTCCCCCCCCATACACAGACACATACACACCTCCAGCTCGAATTCCCAAAGACCAGCTCAGTCCCAAACAACCCCGAGGTACCAGAACGGACAGAGTATCTGTGATGGATTTTGGAGGCAACACGGTGCCTCAGGTACCAGGTGCAACGAGCTTAGCAGGCACAGCCTAGGAGCTTGGCGACCACATTCCAGAATGTGGGGCCCTGGCATGATTCCCACCGAGGAGGAAAGGCCAGTGGAGCTCCACACGTCTGCATCCCACACACAGCACGTGAATCAGGATCCAAAATTATACCAAACACATACCCTGTGGGCTCAGCAGTCGGGAAACGGGAGACAGGCACCAACATCAGATGCGTGGCTCTGGGGTGAGCCTCCCTGGAGGAAATTGCCGGTGGAGGGGGTTGGGGGAGGAGGGAGGTTGGTCACTACCAGGAGGGACATGAAAACACAGTGACAATTAAAATAGTCGAAAATTACATAACTGACACCAGCCAGGATTTTTCCATGTGGCCAGGTGGTCGGTCCACACGGCTAATTATGTGAACCCTACTACACACAGAGTAGCTGATGCTCTAAAGTTGATGCTTTCAATTGGGGTGATACAGAGCAGTGTTTATGCAGTTTGCCAGAGAATGCCTCCCCATCGATTAGGGGCTCGCCATAAGCATAGGGGAGCCGTGGACGATTAAGGGAAATATCCCTGCCTGATAGTCACGACCACCTGCACTGACAGGTTCTGAGAACGCCACGTAGGATTCCAGAATTCAAATTGCAAGGCACACAGGGTAAAGGACGCCCTTCCTAGGGGACAGGAATCCCCACCATACACAGACCCCAAGTTGCCCACCATAGCACCAGAACCCCATAGGCAAAATGCATCAGAATCACCCACGTTCACAGAGCCCCTTTGGGATCTGCAGAAGCCCATCCCAGATGGTGTCCCTCTGGATCGTTGTCACTGTCCCGGGGAAGAGGCCAGGGCATCGCAAACATTCCGCATGTCAGGTGCAGAAACCAAGGCAGGTGGAGGTGGTTTCTTGCCCAAGGTCACACAGCTGGGACTTGCAGAGTCGTCCCTGGTCAAAATGACAGATTCCCACTGGCAGCTTCGGGCTGGAGATGGGGTGCATGTCTTGCTCACGTAAGACCTTTCTCTGCTTCTGTTAAGTGAATGCCCGGCTCCCTACCATGTCCGTCAGGGGACATTCTCATCCTTCGGCTCTCCCGGTGAGCCTCTAGATCATGCTGACCATTTGGGGATCTCACACCTAAAACAAAACAAAACAAACAAACAAACAAACAAACAAACAAAAAAGAACAAAAAACAGGGAAAGTGCATCCATATCAAAACCCTCAACATCCCTTAAAAATCAGTCTCGGGTCCCGTAACATGAACCCTGAATCAAAGTAGAAGAAGGATGATCTGGAAAAAAGCCGGAAACGGTGTCTCAAGACAGAAATATCAGTACAATGTCTCCCCTTCCTCATTTTCTATGGGCAACCAGATACTGAGTGGATTGCACCACTGCCCAAACAAAAACAGAACAAAACGAAAAACAAAAACCAGAAAGCACGGTTTCCTATAAGTAACAATTATATCTCATAGTTCAGAGTGACGGACTAAGTACAAGACACAGGGTTAAAAGGATGGGGTTTACATTGCATTTCGTTGTCCTTGCAGCAACATGAATATAATTATTATCCCAATTATACGGAGGGGAAATGTGAGACCACAGAAGAAAGGTCGTATGACTTTCCCAAGAGCACAAGAAAATCAATCCTCGATCGTCTCTGGGCTGTTGACCCGCACGCACGCACTTGTGGGGTGTGTGTGAGTGTGTGTGTGTGTGTGTGTGTGTGTGTGTGTAAATAAAATCTCACATCCATTGCCTTTCCAAAAAAGTTTTCAAGTCCATTTCTATTTTCAGCTGCTCATTTCGGTTTAGCAATCATATTTCTCTTTTAAGTTTTTTTATGGATTACGAAATAACTACTGTATATTTCTAGGTAGTGCACACACAGGTTTCAGTGGGAAAAAAATAAACAACTCTGGACCTATTTCTTCACTAATATGGATAACCGGCATGCAAATGGGGAGGGAAATGAATTTAAGAGTGTGCCCGTGTTTTGGAAGCTGGTGGTCATGTTTCTGGTGCAAGGAAAAAAACCACAAATACTTCATGTATTTGAAACAGAATATGTATATGAGCCCCGAGCGAATCAGGCTTTGGATCCTGTATAGTTTAGGGACCCTTCCCCAAACTGGAGGGTCATGTGTCTCTCCTGCATCCTTCCCAAACTGGAGGGTCTCCAACGGGGAAAGAGCGGCGACCTGGGATCCTCAGCTTCTTTGGAAGAATAATCAGTAGAAATAAGTATATTTGATCTGCTTACAAATATCAGATGAGAGAAAGCAGAATATCCAGAACCCAGGACCAGGGGGATGTGGGCGACATTTACAAAGAGGCTGGTCGTCCATCGGATGAGAGCGAACTTCCTCAAAGTTGTAATTGAGGAAGAGACCACTAGTCCACGTACGAGAACCACGCGTCCCCGATAGGCAGGCTTCTCTGACAGAAGTGAACGTTTTAAAATTCAAGCTAAGTGAGGGGGAAAAAGAATAGGTAGGCAATCTGATCCTTGCTTCCAAACCTATGTTCGGTTTAAGCAAGAAATGCCACCCTGTCAGATGATTCCCGGCGACCTCACTGTGGCAAGATCCTCCTGTGTCTTCCCGTGCCGAGCCCCACGTCACAGATGTTCACGTTCAAGCTGGGCTGCATTGCAGATGCCTCTAACAAATGTGGGCAGGCAGAAAGGTCGCGGAGAGCTCGAAGGTGCTTGGCAGGGGAGAAGAGCCAGTCCGTGTCGCAGCTCCAAGGTGCTCCTCTGTGTCAAGCTCTTGAGAGCGTGCAACAGAACGTGGATGGGGGTCTGAGCCTGGAAGGGGGCCGCGGGGCACGGGAGGCAGGTGAGGTGCAGAAACATGCAGCTGCCTGTCTTCCCCATCCCCATGTCCCCAGAGCCAGCCAGTCAGCAACCCCCCAGGCGGGGATGGGAAGCCAACAAGAGTCCGGGGAGCAGAACAATCCCGTGCAATGAGCCACACACCTTGTGTGCCTCATGAGTCATTCCCGTTCCAAAAAGATCATGCTCCTGTAAGCCCCCCACCCCACGTTTGGTCTAGCGACACCCAACAGCAGGTAATAAGGCAGCTATGGGACCTTCTGACACCGTGCCGTCACCAGGAGCTGCTGGCTTCTTCCAGAGGAGACTTCCAGAGAGGGGGCCTTCTGTCCCCAGCGGGGACATGCCCACACCATGTGGCTCCCCTCTCTGAAAGGTGCGGTGGCATCTTTCAAGCCACGCCAGCCTTGCTGTGAGTCCCCATGCATGGGCGTGTGTGCTTCCCTGCAGGCGGAGGCCAGGAGCTCTGCAGAAACCGAAGCCTCCTTCGGAGCCAAGCCAGGGCCAGGGGAATGAGTTTGGAAGCCAATTTGATAAATGTGGCTTTTAAGCTCCAATGTGTGTGAGCGTAAGGGTAGGTCTAGGCAGGGCTTGGAGGCCGTTCCAAAAGAGTTCCAGAAATACTGTGAAACGTTAATGCTCTTTTGAATCTGCAGGTGGCCCGGGAGGGAAAGGTCAAGTACACTTGTTTCGTAAATGCTCCATTCACATGTTCCCTGCAAGTAGGAGTTGTGGGGCCTGGGAGCAAGGACCGGGCATGCATTGAGCACCTCCTGTGGGATGAAGACTGTTTCCCATGATTCTTACACACGCCCTGGGGTGAGCTGTCAAGTTTTCCTGTGCGTGGGTGAAACCCCAGCCCAACCTCCCACGTTAAGGAGCTGTGTCCTATGGGGTCTGGAGGCCAGGCTGCCAGGGGTCTGCAGTGTTTCTTTGTACACCATTGTGCACCACTCACCATCTGAGCAGACTAAACCTTGTGTTCCATCCACCTTCGCCTCCGTGGGACCCACTGTACCAGGTAAGTACACCCATAGGAGCGGTGGTGTTTGCACAAACACAGTGATGGGCGCCATAGGTAGACCATCCCCAGGGACAATCATGGAGCTCCATCAGAAGAAATGCACAGAGGCCATCAAGTGGAAGCCCATCATTGACGTCTCCCAACGCGTGATGGTCCGCACACAGCGCACAGGCATGTCACTCTTCCTACGTTACCACCACGCTTGGGGCATGCGAATACAACCACCGTGACAACTAAATGACTTCATCGCCTAATATCTCACCATTTACCATTTTGACACCCATAGAGTGAGTCTCGCGGGGATGACAACAACAGGAAAGTCAGATGTCATCACCTGTCAGCAAAAAATTCCAAGACAACAACAACAACAAGAAAAAACAAGAGGGTCGACTGAATAAGGTGGTAGAGGCAGGCAGGTAGAAATGCAACAATGAACCCTTCCCAAAACAAATGTATCCTTCCCGAAGCAAGTGTTTCAAATGGGGTACGGAGTGTAGATTGGGGAACGGAATGCTAACAAGCCAACATACAAGGTTGCCTCTGAGCAGTCAGGAAAGAGGCGGTGAGCATGCTGGAGTATTTGTGTTTGCTCGCGTGCCGTTCATTGGCAAGGAATAGCGAGGGAACCCGGACAGAGACACCCAGCTGGACTGAGCCAAATGTGCACGGCTGCACCCACGTCTGTCATCATAAATTTTGTCCGTCCTGGACCACCTGTCCCTCCCCTTCATGGTGACAAGCTGAAACTCTCCAGATGTCCAACCCCACAAACAAACGGCATCCAGGTACACGGCCCCCTTCATGGTGGTGCTCCCTCCTCTCTTACGCACTGAGTACTTGCAAATCCACGACACCCCTCGCTGAGATTCCTATTTCTTTTTCCCCAAACGTCGGTGACAAATTTCTCGGGTGTTGTGACCCTAATGCCGTATCCCTGTAAACTCTTTGGTTTTTATCGCAGATTTGCATAGCACCGTGATTTCTAGAAACATACACATTGCCATATTGCAGAACAGACCGACCCTAGACACTTTCCTTTGGTTTTATTTATTTTCTTTTAATTTCCTGCTTTTTTCTTTAGGCAGGTTGGCCAGGACCGTGGATCCTCATGCTCCAGGGAAGCTAAAGTCTCATTGTGAAAAACAGGAATTAGCAGCTTGTGGTTTTCCCTCTGTCTGGCGGTTCTTTCTCTTCTTTGTCATTTACTTGTGTTTCTAGGGTGCACAGCCATGAGGAGGGGCTGTCTTATACCAAAGGAATTATATTTAGGAAATAATTATTCTTCTCCTGGAATAAAAAAGTCCCCTAGGCCACGTCTCCTGGACTCGTGGTTTTATTTAGTCCAGCGTGCTATAAAGAGAAGCTGCTTTCTCTCTGAGCCGGGTGACCTGTTTTGGGGCCTACATTTCCCCACTCCTGGCGGCATCCCCAGTGGAGGGAACTTCAGCCAACCGCGCCTCTGCGAACAAAGCAAAAACGAGGGAGGTCCAGATACTAACCTAGAAATCATCTGGGGTGCCCCGTTTAGTCATCATTTGGATTCCGGAATGATGGCTTCTCTCTTGATCCCATTGGACATTTCCTGGGGTATATTTTTGGCTGGCGATTTAGTGGGCTCAAGGAGTAAGATGTGCGATGGCAATCTCTAACCAAAGCTTCATTCTCTGCAGGAATACTGATCATTATCAGCCAGAGGGATTTTGTGTGTGCATGCGTGTGTGTGCGCTTCCATGTTTGGACAAAGACAAAACAAAATTTGTGTGTAAGTCAAAAGGATGGGTATCACATTAAATATTCTTTTTTTTAAGATTATTTGAGACAGCAAGAGAGCATGAGCAGGGGGGAGGGACAGAACGAGAGGGAGAAGCAGACTCCCCACTGAGCAGGGAGCCCGATGCGGGGCTCGATCCTAGGACCCCGGGACCGTGACCTGAGCCGAAGGCAGACGCTTAACTGACTGAGCCACCCGGGCGTCCCACGCATTAAACATTCTTATCCAGTTTTGTCTGACAGTTATCTGAGAACCATGGGTCCCTATGCAAAAATGCATTGAGATAATTTGTCAAGGACAGAAATCAATGAAACTCCCAGTTGGGAGGAAATGGTAGAACTGGAAATTAGGAGGTGGGGCCACCTGCTCTCGCGTTTGGGGCAGTGGGAAATCGTGTCACGTTACTGCTGTGGTCTGGGGCTTGCAGACTGGAATCAGCACAGCCACAGGTGGGTGGGGTGGGGTTGGAGGGAGCTCCCTGCCCATACGCAACGCAGATGTTCTCAGGAGGAAGATATTGCACCAATTTGAGAGACTGCTCCAATTCTGAGATGTTGCATTTGAGACAAAGAGGTCAGAACACAGCTGAATGATAAAAAAGAGGCATGAACCAGATTTGGTCATTCCCATGGCCCACCCTGATGCCATTCTGCTGTTCCAGCTGGTACGGGCAACCCCAGGCTCCAGGCCTGGCTCTGATACGGTAACATCTGCGTTCGCTTCCCGTGGTTGTCGTGACCTCTTATCACAAGTGTAGCACCCTAAAACACCAGTGAAATCAAGGTGTTGGCAGCCCTGGTTCTTTGTGGATGTTCTAAGAGAGGATCTTTCCTTGCCTCTTCCAGCCTCTGGAGGTGGCTGAATTCCTTGGATCATCACCACACGAGCTCTCCTTCCTCTGATGCCCTTGCTTCCCTCTGATAAGGACCCTGGCTGGGACAGTGGGACCACCTAGACACCCCAGGATCACCTCCCCATCTCACATCCTTCGCTACATCTGTAGCATATCCCCTTTGCTACGTAAGGCAACATCCACAGGTTCCAGGAATCAGGACCTCCCGTCCTTAGGGGGCCATTATGTAATACCGCATTCTGAGGACTTCCATCAAATTAATCCTGTAACAATGCTATTTCTGGCAAAGTGGCAGGTTCCAAATCATGATGTGTTGGAAGAGTCAGTCCTTGACCAGGAAAGTTTCCAGGAAACGAGATAGTCACTTCAAAGTGGGTAAAAATGAGCAAAAGTCAGAAGAACACCTAGAAAAATGGCTTCTAGCAGTGATGTGGTGATCAGCCCTGGCTCCTCAGTGGGAGTCCTTGGACTGTTGTAAGAAATACCTTTGTCAGGGCGCCTGGGTGGCTCAGTTACTGGGCATCTGCCTTCAGCTCCGGTCATGATCCGAGGGTCCCGGGATCAAGCCCCGCATCGGGCTCCCTGCTCCGCGGGAAGCCTGCTTCTCCCTCTCCCACTCCCCCTGCTTGTGTTCCCTCTCTCGCTGTGTCTCTCTCTGTCAAATACATAAAATCTTTAAAAAAAAAAAAAAAGAAAGAGAAGAAATAGCTTTGTCTTTGTCCCCCCCTCCCAGAGTCCGAGGGGCGGAGGTTTCCATGCCTGTGGGGGACGGGGTGAGCTCTGAGTGGTGGCCCACACATGGATGGGACTTCATGAGTGCGGTCTCCCTCCCACCCATGGACAACAGTGTGCACTTACACAGCCCCAGCGGGAACAAGACAAACATCACTTCAAGATGGTGCAACCGTCCGAGGGCCTCCATCTGGGCACAGCTGGGAGGGGACCACAGGTTCGCCAAGGGAGACAAGACAAACGGTGCTTCCTACAGGGTCAGAGAGGAGGAATCCAACCAAGAGCAGAATGGGTGAGGAGGGAGAAAACTCTAGACCCGCTCTGTCTGATACAGGAGCCACATGTGGCTACCGAGCCCTTGGAGGTAGCTACACTCACCGAGGGCCGGGCTTTTATAATTGTATTGAATTTTAATTGATTAAAATGCCAACAGTCTCATGGCTAGCGGCTACCAGATTGGATAGCAGAGCTAGAATTTTGCTTTATATGCTATTGGACTCAATCATTGTATGAATCTGCTAGGAATACCATAATTAAAGTACCACAGACCAGGGGGCTCAAACATTTATTGTCCCTAGTCCCGGAGGTTGAAAGTCTGCAATCCAGGTGGGGCCGAGGCTGGTTTCTGCTGAGGCCTCTGCCCTGGGCGTGTAGACGCCATGTTCTCCCCGTGTGCTCACGTGGTCCTCCCTCTGTGCGTGCCTGTATGGTCATCCCCTCTTCTTACAAGGACTCCGGTCCTATTGGATGAGGATCTATGCCCAGTGACCTCATATTACCCAAATCCTCTCTTTAAAGAACCCATATCCCGATACAGTCCCATTCTGAGGTCCTGGGGCTTAGGGCTTCAACATGGGAATTTTTGAGGGGGAATCAATTCACCCTATAGTAGTCTGTTAAACCTTTCTGAGCTCCTTCCATATTCCAGGACCTACTTCCCAGATGTTGCTCCTACTCTCTGAGTGTAAATTCCCGGTTGGGGAGATGGCAAGGTTATTTGATAACAGCAGTACATTTCGATCCATGCTGGAACAGAAGTCTGGGCAGGATGCCACGGAACACCTGGTAGACAGAACGCTCAGTGTCTGTGCTACAGAAACATGGCGTTGGAACCCAAGTAGGACCAAGGCAGGAAGTGGCGGGGAGGTTTCTCTGGGGACATGACCGTTGACTAAGCCCTGAAGGGAAAGGAACAGTTCTCCCGAGTGCGTTCCAGGTAGAGAAACAGTGTACACACACACACACACACACACACACTGCATGCCCCAGGGCAGGAAGCTCTGCAGTGTAGCTTGTACTCTGCAGATCAGGTCCAGGAGTGACTGAGACTTCATCATCACCCCCAAGGTAATGCCACCTGGAAGAAGGAGGGGCCCCCAGGCACTGGGTCTGGCTTGGTCCCCCATGTTCAGAACATCCCATCTGGGAAAAACGCTGTGCCGCTTTCTGCTAAAAGTGGAGGGGCTGGTGGTCCATGAGGGTGAGCGTGGAGGTAGCTGCCCGCCTGGCCAAGTGTCCTCAGAGAACATTATCAACCATCTGGCTGTTTTCTAAATGTGGAATTATTTGACCAGAACTGTTCCTGGTTGGGGGACATGCCCATACAACCTGCCTGGGTTTACACACGACCAAAGGATCTGCTTGTTTCATGGGTAGTTGGTTTTTTGGGTGACCTGAGAATAGCAGGGACCCGGAGAGCCCCAGTATGCTGCACGGAATGTCTCCTAAAGCTTCAGACACCCCAGATGGCCAGATCTTGGTTCTACTTGGTTCAGCCATACGCAGAATAGAAACAATCCACCAATGGAAAATTTTATTTATGAAGACCCACGTCAAGCCTCCTGCCATTTTTGTTCAGGCAAATTCCAAACTTTATTTGGATATCACTAGTTCTTCCCTAATGCCCTCGATCTGTCCCAGAATGCCTTCCAGGACGCAATATTTCTTTACTTCTCATGTCTCCTTAGGTTCTCCTTGGCTGTGACCCTTCTCGGGCAGTTCTTCAAGGAATTTCTCAGGTTTCTTGTTCTGGAGGACCTTCACGGCTTTGAGGAGGACTGATCAGGCCTTTTGTAGGATGTCTTTTATGGGGACTGGTCTGATGTTTTTGCCACGAACAGATTGGGTGGTTGGTTTTTGAGAGGAAGACCACAGAGGTGAAATGCCATTTTCAGCACTTTTTATCAAAGGTGCCTACTATCCACATGACTTATCACTATGGGTTTTGGTCGTGGTCATTTGGCTGAGGTGCTATCGGTCCAGTCTCTCCCCCTCTTCCCATACCTTTTGGAAGGATGTCACCACGTGCAGCACACACTTAAGGAATCGGAGTTTACCGAGGGTGGAGTCCCTACATAAATTATTTGGAATTCTTCTGCACGGGACATGGATCTCTTCTCCCTCATCTGTCAGTATATACAATGATGTATTTACATCAGTATGGACTCATGTGGCTATTTATTTTACACGTGGGGTTACAACCCAATGGCATTCCATTGTTATTCTCAAACTGGCCCAGTGTTGGCCATTGGGATCTCTTTCAGGCTGGCTTCTGCATCCCTTTGACAAGTCCCCATACATTTTGGCTTTTGAGCATCTCCTTGCTTTCTAGGACTACAAGATGCTCCAGGCACAATCTGTGTCTTCCAAGCCCTAGTCCTAGAATTAGCTACTTCTCCAGGGAGCCCCAGTTTCTTTGATTTCAGCATGTATCGGGAACCAAGATGTGGATGCTGGGTGAAGTGGCTTCTCAGCAGCAATGAATACATTTAGGTTTGTTTGCTCACTATTTTCCCCCTTACACTTATGTTTTCTTTCTTTCTTTTTCTACCTATTAAGGGCCCCTGAAGGGACAGAGCGCTCTGGTGGCTGTGGAGCCTTTGTTCACCTGTTCTCCAGGTATGAGCCGAGAGGTTATGAGAACATCTCCATCGTGGGCCACCAGCAGGCCAGGACTCCAATGTAGAGGGGCGGATCCCTGGAGGTCACTCCTTGGCCCTTTTCTGGAGACTGCCAGCCAGCATGCCATCCCAGCTGCACTGTGGGGGTGAAGGGTGGGGTGATCATCAATGAGGATGAAGGCCGTCCCCCTGTCACTCATCTTGCCAAGCCATTACCAGGCGGTCAGGACTCATGGGCAGTGTCTCCTCCGGGACCAGTGCTGACATCTGTAACCTCCGTCCACCCTTGTGGTCCCATCCAGCCATCTCTGCCCACCCGCCTGGCCCACTCTGTTGTGAAGTTCTCATCAGCCTTCCCCTTGTGCCTAGTCGTAACTCACAGGGGCTCCAACGCCCGTAGGGCAGACCATCGGAAGTGTGACCTCTTATTCCCGGCTGGAGACGTCCAGAGGACAATCAGCTTCAGATTATACCACCGATAAGGTAGGCACAATGGGGGCCTGACCCATGTCATCTCAGAAGCAATCCAGTGCTTTCTGGCCTTCTCCTGTTTGCAGAGCAAACGCTCTGAGGAAGAGACACAAGGAAGACCCCATCCTCCTTGTGGACAAATGTTTTTGTTAGTCTGTTGCAAGGAGAAGAAACCGTGTTCTGGAAGAAATGAATAACCCCATAAGACACAGGCGGGAGAATTTGCACGTGGAATAAGAGAGTTATGGAACATTCTAGAAACACACCTAGCATTCGTTACATTTGGACTCTCCACAATGCATCAGGCACTTTCTCAATGGCATCATGCGGTAAGAGTTGCATTGCCTTAGTCCAGCCACCACGAAGGACTTTGAGCTCTTTGTCCTCAGCTTTGTTTCAAACCTGAGGGAAACACGATGACAATTCAGGGGGGCCCTGCCACGCAGGGCGTGTACGTCTCCATGAATGTACTTGGCAGTGTGCAACCCGGCAACGCCCACCCTCCCCCCATCCTGTCTGTATGCACCCTGGTGAGCATTTTATACACCCTCCTCAAATGCTACCATCGTTCTGTCTCGCAGGTGTGATGTATGGCGCCCTCCGTGTTGTCCCATCATAGCTTCTGCCTCCCCACACGGAGGGAGGCAACAAAGACAAAGCTGAGACGTTATGGCTATTCCAGAAAATAAAATATTTTTGAAACTGCACGGCGTCGGTCCAGATCTTTGTCTCGTTATGGTTCACAAAGCTGTGGCGGCCATGCTCACCAGCATGGTCGTGCTTGGAATGCACAGAGAATCCACTGTCCCTGCAGACGGGCAGGGACAGGAAGGTGTTTCTCACATGAGGTTGGCATCGTCTAGTCTCTGTGTGTTCTGCAGAATGAGACACCTCTCAAATGCTTTTGAGAGGTGTGAAAGGTGTTGTTCCTATTAAAACCACCACGACGAAAAAGCAACGGCAAGCACTTCTTAGGGTTTTAACACCAGAACACTTCTGAGGTCATTTTCCTAAATGAGGACTGGTTTCTCCATATCTCTGGAGGGTTCAGGAAGCAACCAACCCCCCCTCTCCCCCCGCCCAGCCCTGCCCTGGATAGCTGCCCAGGACCACTGCCCTCTGTTTTCACTGGGCGTGTGCCCGATTTCTGAGCTGCCCCTTTAGGCAACACACCCCCTGCCCCGTAGGATGCAAAGTAGGCTCTCAACTCAACCCAGAACAGGGTGGAAGGACTAATGAATCGAGCTGGAAACGTACACCTATCAAGTGCAATTTCCACTGGGTGAAAGAAAAAATAGTAACTCTTGTGTTTAGAATACATTTATTTTGCTATTAATCCAAAGAAGGAAAATACGGGGGAAAAGCTGGGCTAAGGGATAATTTCTGTGGTCTACATTCATTCCCAACAAAAGGATCCAGGGTTGGAAGGGGCTGGGTGGGGGGTACCATGTTCCCTTTGGAAAGGGGCTTCAGAATCTTGATACGGGGGATGGCTCATTGAAGGTAGCAGGTAACGTGGTCAAGAAGTGGTTGCTTTGGTGGTCACGTAGGGGATTTGTCAGGAATTAGTGCCCAAGCTTTAGGAGGGATGGAGTCCCGGACATAACCAGCCCCTTCGCCATGTTTTGGGGTGCACTGTGCTAAGACCGGGGAGGCCTGAACATGGAGAATCCTGAGTGGTACCCTACATGTCATGAGCATTATGCAAATCAGATTCCCCTCCTTTCCACGAGTGTGGGAGAAGGTGGGACAACCTCCTGGGTCGGGGAGTCTTAACTAAAAGCATGGCATAGAATCAGCCTTCCCTGGCTTATACCCAGCTTTGGGCAGCTCATCAGTGGGATACCCGGCTGTGCCCAATCTAAAACATGAAGATGGAGGGGTGGGGGATGGGGTAACTGGGCGATGGACATTGAAGAGGACACATGATGGAATGAGCGCTGGGTGTCGTCGGCAACTGATGCATCACTAAACTCTACCTCCGAGACCAATAATACCCCGTGTGTTAATTAATTGAATTTAAATTTTAAAACAATTTAAAAAACATGAAGATAATAATATGATGCCTACCGCATGGAGTCATTGTGATAAGTATGTTCATATGCGTAGATTGTCTTTAAAGACTATGGCCCGATGTAAATTCTTGACACATGCCAGCGACCATTATTCTGAAGGTTTTCAGTTCACCAGGAAACAAAGTTAGAAAAAATGGATGTTTGACCTTGCTGAATCAAGAGGACAGGGTTGTCTCATTAAGTCACGGGCTGTAAGTTTATCCAGGCATGCTGGCGAACAAGATAAGAATTTACACTCCGCTCTGAAACCTCACCTTAAAAAAAAAAAAAAAAAAAGAGAGAGAGAGAGAGAGAAAGGATCTTAGACCTTGTCTAAAAATCTGAACGGCAAAGGGATGTTTCTAAGTGGAAAAGACTCGATCAGAGGTTGGAGTTTTGTTTGCTGTGGCCGAGGTGATAGGATGGCAAGACAGTTATCTTTGAGATTCACACGGAAACTCTTGGCTACAGTATGCTCACTACACTTGCCAAAAGCTGTAGGAACGATGAAGGTTAAAGCAAACCGTGAATGTGATTCTTAGTAAGCGTCTGGTGCCCGTATTGGTAGTTGGGAGAAAAATGTTTAAAATCAAGAGTATTAGTACATTTTGTAAAAGCTCAGTGTTCTGGGAGAAGCTAAGAGAAAACGCGCTAACAGCTTCCTCCCTTACTTTACAAATGAAAAGGGGGAAGGATCCAGTTTCCAGAATCGATTCTAGAGACTCAAGCAAGGCACTAATCGGGCATAAGCATTTCCACTTAGCACAGGCTCTGTGGTAAGACAAAGATACCTAAAAAATATACCATCAGCACAATGTAATAGCGCTACCAGGACAGACATAACCTCATTGACTCCTTCTCACCCCTTCGAGGGAGGGAGGGACGCTCTTGATCTTTTCTAGATTGGGGAGCTGATGAATGGAAGTTGCTTGGCCTGGGTAAGCATGAGCTAGGAGCAGGTGTGATTCAAATTCCTGGGTGTCCCACTGCGGGACCCATGTGTTAATCCCCACGATATTCTCACTTGCTCTTTCGTTGATTTTGCTCACCAGTCTGAGTGGGGACAGCTCATCGTTCTTGTGTTTGGCACACGGTTATTTATCTTCCCCATTTTGATTGACATGCGCACTATGTGTGTGTGTGTGTGTGTGTGTGTGTGTGTGTGTGGCATGTCTTACCATTCCAGATACCTGTGGGCTCCAGTGTCTCATCTTGGATGAGATGTAAGTGTAAAATTGGGATCATTCAGTTTAAAACTCTAAGTGAATTTACAGTTTTCCACTGGAAAACGACTATCTTTGTTTTTGAGCCACTCAAGAGTTTTGCCCTCAAGTACATTTGAGGGGACACATTTAATGATTACTCGTTCCATTGTGGTATCATCTACTGAGCTCTCACTAGGCCATCTAGACCCAGACTTTCTCACAAAATCTCCAGGACAAGCCTGTAAAATGGGCGCTATGGATCTCTCTGCTTTAAGGACATGACAGAGAAGGAGCAGAGCGGTTGAACTGCACGCTTAAGATAACACAGGTTGTACCTGGGGCTCCTGAAACAGCATACCTACTCCTAACCTCTGCATGGGACCAGCAAATAGCCTGAAGGATGGAAAGGGATGGGCAGCAAACCATGAAGTTGAGACTCTTTCATCGACCCATCTACCCACTCATCTACTTACCCAACTATCTATCCATTCATCCAGCCATCCACTCATTCATCCATCTACCCACCAATCCATCCATCCATCCGTCCATCTTTGCATCCATCACTCATCTATCTTTCCATCCATTCATTCATCAGCTCAACCATTTTTCCATCCATCATCCATCCATCCATTCATCCATCTACCCACTAATCCATCCACCCACTATACCATCTATCTGTCCATCCATCCATCCATCTTTCCATCCATCGACATCTATCCTTCCAGCCATCCATATATCCATCCATAAACCCATCCATTTTTCCATCCATCATCCATCCATTCATTCATCCATCTACCCGCCAATCCATCCAGCCACCATACCATCCATCCATCACCCACCTATTCTTCTATCCATTCATCCATCCACCCACCAACCCACTTACCCATCTATCCACCCATTTATCCATCCATCCACCCATCCAACAATCCATCCATCCATCCATTCACCCATCTTTCCAATCATCACTCATCCACCCACCCACCCACCCACCCATCCATCCATCTATCCATCTATTCATCCATCCTTTACTTTCTGAAATCAAACACTTACACCCTATATTTAGGCCTACTTCACTACCTGATGTAGCCTGGGGAATCAGTACTCGTTAAATAATAAATGCACCCATGAATGAATGAATTGGCTTAGTCTGGATCATTCTGCAGACAATTTATGGGTGTATTTTTATTTTCACCAAGGAATAAACCCAAAGGAAGAGAACTGCTTGGCTGGAAGAAACCTGTATTCCCAGTTGCATTGAGGGGAATCATATTCCCCTGGAGAGAGAGCCAAGCTCATGATGGAAAGAAATCACAAAACATATTTTGCACAATATGTGTTGATCCCTTCACAGTTCTCTCTGCTTAGCTTTGTGTTCCAGAGACAATTAGATTCCAAAGAGTTTCCATGACTGTATACGCAAGAGATTAAATTCTGGCCACGTGTAATTAGTTCAAAAGTTATGGTTCATAAATAACACTAAAGAGAGGGATTATATTCTCCTGATGGTTCAGGAAATTGGAAACGGCGGATTGCAATACTGAATGTTACTCACTGATAAGATGGTGGGTAACATTCTCAGCCAAGTTCCCAACAACTGAGCACATCCTACCTAGAAATTCGGAAAGCGGAAGAATCCTGTTTATTCTCCAGTGTTGACAAATGTCTGAACAAGTCTGAGATACTTTCTATTTGAAACGTCACTCATTTCACAATGCCTGGAAGATGACATGCCTTTTATTTCTTATATATCTTTATATGATCACATCTTTTCTTTTTAGAATCTCCACCTTACAGCATCTTTGACCATGGCTTGCTGTATCAGTTTAAACAACCAAGTACCCAGGATTTAATTAATTATTCCACACAACTGCAAGAAAGACAGTGAAAGGTGGCCCTATTAGCATTTAGATGCTGGAGAATTCCAGCATCACCTACTAGCATTGGCAAGCAACCACCTCCAGACTTTTGCTTTTTAAAGCCACGTCCTGAGCCCTCTGGGTCTCTGGGCAAATGCACTTTGCTCTGTGCAGAATCCCGCTCTGGATATCCTCTGCGGAACTCCACAGGGAGCACCCCATGCAGACTGTGCCTCTTTCCACAACGGGTTCTAAAAACCATCAGCTTCACGACACTCGTTTTTTAAAATTTAATGAAATTTTTAAAATTCCCTTTGTACCTTTGTTTGCTGTTTACATAACAGATTACTTAGCACTGATTTGTTTTTCCTTAAAGTTCCTCTTCCCTCCATTATTTACTAACCCCCATTTTGTAACTATTTTTCCCCAGTTTGATCTATGACAGGGATACACCACACACAAGTACACAGAAGAAGGTGGCAAGATTGCACAGGTGCGTATTATTGATGGTTTCTGGGAACAGTAATATGTTTGAGGGATCCATCTGGGGTGTTCACCTCGTCTTCTCTGATGCATTGCTTGGCCATGTGCATTTCGTACTGCAGGTCAGGCAAGTGGCTTTTGCATGCTCCACCCCCATCTCTGGAGTTAAGCAGACCTAGCTGCCACTCTGCTACAATTTCCAGTCTGGCTTGTTTTCTGCACTGTGTTTTCACAAATAACCACCCATATTGTATAAAGGCTTTGTTCCAGGGAACCAGTCAAGAATGAACCAAACTTCTCTGCCCCTGAATTTCCAGTGAACTCTGAAATGGCTGGCCCTTCTTGCTGAAGCTTGCAGATGCAAAGAAGTGATGTTCAGTGACTGAGCAATGATTCTACTGGAGAGTTGTTAAGTTTAGGCAAAGAATATGGGACAGTCCTCCAAAGATCCTGGTTGCAACACAGCTCGGCACCACGCGGCTTTGGGCAAGATGCTCCATCACAAAATGGTTTCTTATTTTGTTGGCTAGTTTGTGTTTGTTATTTTGTGAGGTTGGGACATGATATGCTTGCCCGACACTTCACAGCTACCCACATACGGCTCTTTATTTGATTACCCCATTAATCTTATTTTCTAAGCAAGGAAGTGTCCCCATTTCCAGTGCAAAGCACTGTGGCTCAGTCTGTAACTCTTACAAGACCAGTGAGTGGTTGAGCTACGGGAATTCTTTTTTTTATTTTAAGATTTTATTTATTTATTTATTTATTTATTTATTTATTTATTTAAGAAAGACAGCCAGGGAAGGGGCAGAGAGGGAGGGAGAGGAGAGAGAATGAAACTTGGGCAGACTCCGTGCTGAGTGTGGAGCCCAACACGGGGCTCAGTCTCACAACCTTGACTTCACAACCTGACTCAAAACCAGGAGTCAGACGCTTAACCAACTGAGCCATCCAAGTGCCCCGAGCTAGGGCAATTCTCAACCATGATGAGTTCAGAACACACTTCTGAATTTCCAGAATACCTATTCTAAATTTTGAGGGGCAAGACATCCTTTGTCCCCTCGTTGTTAACCCAATGTTCTATCCTTATGTGGTAGGAGGAAGGATGGCCTCCAAAGACATCCATGTCCTGTTCCCCTCGTGGGAGATGGAAACATGTCCCCAAAGACATCCACGTTTTAACCCCCACGTGGCAAACAGACTAATGTCCCCAAACACGTCCATGTCCTGATGCCCATGTGGTGGTCCTGTGATACTGATTTTGAACTTTTGATTTAAGCCACAAAGCTGGTGATCATTTGTTTCAGCAACTGGGGGAGACTAATACACTTCTCTTAAACTTTAACAGATCACAGCAAATATCATTCTAGAGGCCCCCTTTCCAGGTCATAACATGCATGCAAATCCCTCAGGGGTCTTTTTAACCACAGAATCAGCTTGAGCAGGTCCGGATGGGACCAAGATGCTGTGTTTCTAACCAGCTCCCAGGCAATGTTGGGGCTGCTGGTTCAGGGACCCCGCTTTGAACTTTGAGGCCAAAACTACTTTTCAGCATGGTTTTTATCCTTCAAAAAGTGGTAGACAGAATAATGTCCCTACAGTTCCCCCAGGGTTCCTTGGGGTGGGCAGGTCAAGGGAACCTCAATGGTAGACTCCAAACTCATTCTCAGACACTGGTGAGTTTGTCCAGTTCCCGGAAAATGCTCATCGTTGTGCCAAAGCTTCTTGGACAATTTAACCATGAGAGGGTGAACTCTAGTTCCCTATTAAGTGAAATTGTAGATATGCCCTGACAAGCAAAACGATTTGAAAATTAATTACTGGACGTTTTCCTGGGCTGAAGCCTACAATTTTCAGAGTGTGTCACGCATTCCCAAATTTAAGTTTTCCCAAAGACAGAGGTGCTACAGGTTTTCCAATGTCACCTGCATGTCTTCCAGAAATAGTATGGTTCAAAGGGGAAGGTATAGGAACATGTGTATCGCATGCATAATTTCTAGGACCTGCCCATAGATTTAAAAGAAACTCCTCGACCTCCTGTTTTCACTGTCCTTTAAATTCAAGGATCAGAAGGAAGGACCATGTTCTTTCTCATAGGTACTTCCTGTAGCACACATTTTCGTCACAAGGTGCCAAGGCTATGTGTCCAGACTGGCCTGGAGCTCTGCCGGATTTCAGCACCACACACATAAACATGGAATGCAAAGCTCACATCACCTTCTCAAGTATTCTGGACATACGCAGGACTTCTGGAAAGTCGTAAAGACTTTGTTGTAGATGTAAGAGACTTTTTTTGGAGGAATGAAAGAAAACCATTACTTCAGGAATAATACTCTCTGATAACACAAGATTTTAGCATATGAAAATGTTCATATATATATTTAAGATGCATGCATATATACATGTGTCTACCTTATATTTCACTTTAGAGCACATGGTGTATGTACATTACCACTTACAGCTTCCTTGGGAAAGGCATTCTACTCTTGCCCGGTTAGTATCTACTCAACTATATGAGCAGTATTATTAGTCTACCAGGTAACAGGCTGAGGATTTTAATGGTTTCAGTCTCTGGGATCCAATCTGATTGAGATGTTAATAACATGACCCAAGCCAACAAAGCAACCTCTAGTCAAGTATGTTGGGGAAAGCTGAGAATGGTACCATAATATCCTTTCCTCGGGGAAGATTTCATTGCATTTCAGCAAATAAATTTTAAAAATAGGAGGCTTTTTGCTGAAATGAAGAGCTCACCTCTTGTAGACCAGCATTTGTTACATATTTTGGTCCATAGAGCCTTTGTTATTCCCCCACTAGCCCTGCAATTAGCTTCCCCGGGTGATTTGTGTTAGAAGGAATTGCTCAACAGAGTCTGGAAAACACCAAAGTCAGTGATAGAAGATAATCTGGTAATTCACACTGGAAGGCGTGTGAACTCACTGCTCATTGGTGGTGCCCATTAATGTGCTGCTTTCTGTATACCATGCACCTTACCTGATCTACACCCACCCTGGTGCTAACGAGACTCTTAGCCCTAGGTTCTGTAAGTATGTGCTTTTATTTGCAAAAGGTTCACGTGGCCACTATCAAACAAACATACATGAAAATATTTAATAAACATCCCTCTCTTTTTAAAACAGCCCATTCGTGTGCTTAAGTGTGACTCCTTCCAAAACACATGACCCATGTTTCTTAGTACCATAGATACACCCTTACACCTCTGAATTAATTTTTATACGATCTTGGAGACTCACTGAATCCATTTTTATACACTCTTGTAGAGTCACTGAATCCCCATATCAAAATAAGTGCCATTCTTTTTTTTTTTTATCTTGCACAAAGCTTTCCTACTTCTTTACAGCTGAATGCAATTTCTTCCTTGACACAATTTTCTCACATAATTAGCTTATTAGTCTGGCTGACCAGATATACAGGTTATAGACTAAGAATGACACATTTTTCACCAAGGAGAATAGCATTACGAGGGAGAAAGTGTGTGGGATCCAGAAGCCAATGCAGGGTGACAGGTGTGGATGAAGCTTGTCTGTGACTTTATGATGAGACCAGACACAAGTGACATGCCAGGTCTCCGTCCTGTGACGCTTTGGTGCAGTTTACCCATACACACTCTTAAATATTCCTTGGAGATGCTCCTGGGCCATGACGTCTTCAGTCTCATGAAATCTTTCCAGGCAATGTCAACCTCCTTCTGGTATTCCCACTGTATTTTGCATGCACAGGTGGCCGCTGGACACAACACCTGAACTGATTTACCTGTGCTTGCATGGGGATGGTAACAGTGGACGGCAGCCCTGTGCAGTGCCAGGTGGAAGCTCCGTCCAGCCCAGGGAGCATGTCCTGTTCACACTTTCTCCCTCGCATCTCTTAACGCAACCATGACACTCTGCAACTCTTTACTCAAGTAGATATCCAAAGGAGTCTGTGATGATGGGGGTCACATCTCCTAATGCAAGCATGACACTCCTCAGCTTCTCACTCAACCCAACGGGCATCCCAGGGAGTCTGTGATGCTGGGGGGAGGGGGGGTCACATCTCCTAATGCAGCTATGCTCAGCTTCTCACTCAACCCAACAGACATCCCAGGGAGTCTATGATGCTGGGGGTCACATCTCCTAATGCAAGCATGATACTCCTCAGCTTCTCACTCAACCCAGCGGGCATCCCAGGGAGTCTGTGATGCTGGGGGTCACATCTCCTAAAGCAACCATGACATTCCTCAGCTTCTCACTCAACCCAACAGGCATCCCAGGGAGTCTGTGATGCTGGGGGTCACATCTCCTAAAGCAACCATGACATTCTGCACCTTCTCACTCAACCCAACGGGCATCCTAGGGAGTCTGTGATGCTGGGGGTCACATAGGAGCTGAGGGGGTGACACCCATGCTTACTTGGTGGCTCTGGAATAAATATACTTAGTGTCTATGAATGAGAAGGATTCCATCTGCCATGAGGCATGGGTATCTAAAGAAGGAGCTTTTTACCTGATCAGATCAATGCATTATCTGGCTTTGGTAGGCAAGCCTTTTGCAAAATCCAAGTGCTTTGTCCTGTTCCCCCCGTGTATCATGAGTGGTGCCCGAAAGCTTCTGATAACTGAATGCATCTTTGCAAGGGGCACATCACCATGAGCTCTGCACCAAACGGAACGGGTGTGTGCTTTGGTGTCACTTAATGGAGTCTCCTGCATGATGCATGTGCTCACGTGGAGCAGAGGAGAGACTCTGGGTTTGTAGATGATGCCTAGAGTGTCACTGTTCTGCTCAAACAGGCAGAGAGCTTTGCTTGCAAAGACAAAGGCTCCAGCCTTCCAACGACCCTATGTGCCTAGAAAAACATTCTCAGTGAAGGAAGGAAGGAAGGAGGCCCCAGATGTGCAAACTGGGAAGAGTCTCCAGAATCTATAGGATCTGGGAATGTTGCTATAGAGTCATAGGGTCACATGGATCTAACTGGCTTCACTGTGATGGAAGGACTTTAAGCAAAAAGAAACTTATTAAAATAATGAACATTTGTTCAAAGAGGGATATATATATATATATGCAAAATGCTAAATGAGAAGCAGCTTACCCAACCATGTAGGACACACCAAGAGCTTTGCACAGAATCCCAATGTCTTGGCACAGCGTTTGTGAAGAACCAGCGCAGCCCTGTAAGGAGATGCATAGGAATCTCAAGCTGGAGGTGGCATCCATGCAGCTTTTAACTGATAAAATTTCTGTGTGCAAAAATGTCATGCTAGTACCATTGCCAATTTTCCCATCGCTGAAGGGATGGAAATATTTTGCAAACACCTGAATGCCTTATCAAGCCGAAACAGAGCTTCTGCGCTATCTGCAAGCATTGGATTATTTCCAAAAAAAAAAAAAAAAATTTGGGGGGGGCCACCAAAAATCTTCCAGCTAAAAATAAATGTATTTGGATAAACATTTGGAGTAAAAGTAGAATTTTGATTCCAAAATTTTTTTTTCAAGGGTGGAAGGATGGACACACTTCATGGCTAATGTACTTAGGCTTGATAAAATTTTTTATCAACTATTATAAATTTGTCTTAAAAGTTGGGTTGGAAATGAAGCAAAACCATTAGAAACATGGCTTGTAGTTTATTTTTTTAATGTTTAAAATAGGGAAGTATGGGGGCGCCTGGGTGGCTCTGTCAGTTAAGCATCCTCCTTATGCTCAGGTCATAATCCCGGAGTCCTGGGATGGAGCCCCGCATTGGGCTCCCTGCTTAGCGGAGAGCCTGCTTCTCCCTCTCCCACTCCCCCTGCTTGTGTTCCCCCTCTGCTGTCTCTCTCTCTCTCTATCAAATAAATAAATAAAATCTTTTTAAAAAATAGGGAAGTATGCTGAAAACAGACGTCTATGCATTGAAGTGTTCCCATTGTTTTAACTTTTATTGATGGTTCCTGTGATGGAGCATCAGCACGTTGTATAATTAATACATGGTGATTACAGTTGCTCAGTGGAGCAGATGAGAAAAAAAAATGCATAAACTGTTTTGGGGATAGTCATTTGCCAATGCTATTGCAGTTGCATAAACCCACAGACACGTGGAAAATATTGCTCCTGCAGAGGTTAGAAAGTAAAGCAAAAAAAAAAAAAAAAAACAAAAAAAGGAGCATTGTACGTGAAAAACACGATGAGACATCCATCAGCACCCAGACACACCTTTCAACGAACCCTAAGGAATGCAGCTCAAAACTAACCAGAGAAAGCCCAAGAAAACGTGCATGCAGCTCCCAGTGTTTTTTCAGCGATAACATAATTCAAAAGAATCAGTCATTCTCCCCAAACACCCCTGGCTGCTTGCATTTCCACGCAGCTGCAACGCGGACGGCTTCAGGGCGCTGGAGGGGCAAAATGTCTGTAGGCTGCTCCTGCCGCCAGACTGGTACGCATACCCTCCAGCTCCCGGGTTCATTGACTCCAAGTCGCGCACGTCTGAATCCATCCAGAGGATCATCCCTCAGTTCTAATTAAGCGACGTAGTAAATAATTCAGACCTGTGACTCATAAGAAATGTGCCCGGCTTCCAGGAGCGAACGCTGATTAGCAGCTCTCCGGGATCTACAAGCCCAATTATACCGCAGGAGCCGGTGTGGGGGGTCGGGGTTCCGGGACGGATTGAACGGGGTGAACAGGTTCCCGGAAGAGCAGAGCTGGAAGGGCATGAGCACCACTCAGGGGCTCAGTGTGGAGCTCTGGACGTTCAGCATAGGTCCCGACTCTGCTCTTAGCTTCCTCACGCTCCTCCTTGCACTGTAGAGCGATTAGCCGTCCAGGATTCAGGGACCACACGTCCTGAATATTCCCCCACCCAGGAAACAAGGGCCAGCCTCACGCAGGTCACTTTGGACGACTCATGCATAACCAGATGCCTGGTACAAAATAACTCGGAAAAAAAAAAAAATCGATGCGGCGCAGACAATGTGCTCCGTGCTGAGCAAACAAACAGAGGGCAAAAGAGATGTCGGCACCGGTAGGGATTCCTCCCCAGGGGTTCCTACAGGAGTGGAAATTTCAGCCCCCTGGCACCGCCTTGAAACTAGGGAATGCTTTTCCCGTGTTTAAACCGTGCCTTTTTAAATGTAAGGCACAACCCACATGAGATCCTCCACTGTCTTTCTTAACCTACAAAAGCTGAAAGAGTTACTATCTGGCTTTTTTAGGGAAAGTTTGCTGAGTCCCACACTGGCGGGCCAGCCATTCTTGAAATCATTGGAAATGTGGTTTTTGTTTCATTTTGTTTTGTTTTTTCTGGATGACTTAATAACATTTTTTTGATCCAGCATTGTGCATATCCATGGACACTCTGAGTCTCCCTGGTCTCGCTGGATTCACCTTAGAAACCGGGAAGAAGGGAATCACGTCCTACACCACAGGAAGGAGCCACCAGGGTGCCGGGAGTGTGCTGACAGAATAACGTGGGGGTTTCATGTGCAATGTTGGGGGCGGTCACAGAAACGGGGTGCTGAGCCAAGGAAGGTGGTTGGTATTGGCTCTGGGATGCTAGATAGGGTTTCAGGCATGAGATGATGGAATATCATAGAGAGATAAAGTTATATTTGAGAGATGTTGTTTTGAATCTCTATTTGAAATGAATAAAGAATAGGAATGCTTAGGGGCAGCATGGCAGATTGGGGAATGCAAAGGTGTGGTCATCAGGGACTCCATGGAAACAGAACCAATAAGATGGATGGATGGATACAGGATAGATGGATAGATGTGTTGATGGATAGATATGATGGATGGATGGTTAGCTGGACGGATGGAGAGATGATGGATAAGATGGATGAATGGGTAGATATAGGGATGAATGGATGGATCGATGGATAGAGGATGGATGGAGGGATGGATGGATAATGGATAAGACAGATGGATGGATGGACAGAGGATTGATAGATATAGGGATAGATGGATGGACGGATGGATGGATAGATAATAGGTAAATAGATAGACACATGCATACATACATACATACACAGATATTATAAGGAATTGGTGCATGAAATTATGGAAGTTGAGGAGTCCTGCGATCTGCCCTCTGCAAACTAGAGGACCCAGGACAGTCTGTGGTGTAAGTGCCAGTCCAGGAGGAGAAGAACACAGACTTCCCAGCTCACACAGTCAGGTAGAAAGAGAGTTTCCCCTTCTTCCTCCTCTCCCAACCTGCCTTCAAACCCTCACCTGATTAGACGAGGCCCACCCATGTGGGGGAAGGCCGACTGCTTAACTGACTCCACCCATACAACCACTCGTCTCACCCAGGAACATCCTTCCGGCCACACACCCAGAATCATGTTTATCCACATATCCGGGCAGCCCATGGCCCAGTCAAGCCGACACATGCAATCCACCCACACAAAAGGAGAGGGAAGATTCCAAGGCTTTGGAAGAAAAATGCTTCCTTGTGGTGAGCTTGGGGTAGGAGGTGAGCCGGGCAGGGATTCTACCAGGGTTTGGTGGGTTGTGGTCAAATCAGTGGGAACGGGGCCTCATCCTGCGGGCACCCATGGGGAGAAGACGTGGACGGAAGGATGCTGAAGGGTGGCTGATAGAGCAGGGTGCCTTCACGGGACCCCAGGCAACCCTGATTGCCCTCTAGTTCCCAGCCTATGGCTGCAGCTGGTATAGACAGCGGTGTGCTGGCTCCCGACCTTGAGTATGGAGCCCTCTGTCTGCGCTCAAGTGGGCTTAGCTGACAGGTTGCTGAATCCCTTAACACCTATGGTTGATGCACTGCATGTGTGTGTGTGTCTACAGTATTTTTCCACTTGCAAAACATCCCACCTCTTCTGCACATTTTTTAAACTAACAACCACCAAAAAAAGCCACACACACACAAAAAACCCACCCATGAGTGTTAATGAGATGCCACATTGAATTTTCCTGCTCAGGAGAAATCTGTTTCTTCCTGGGCACGGAGGTGAGAGGGGCTGGCATGGGCTTACGGCCACGGGCATAATTCTCCCTCCTCAAAGGCTGGGTTGGGACATCCACTGACACCCATGTCCCCTGGGGATGTCTGTTGGCGAACAGATAGCCCGAATCCACAAGGAGCCCCAATTGTATGAGACTCGCGTCAAACAGACCCGACGTACAGGACACGAGAGTGTGATTGATCTGAGTGCCTGGCCCCCACGCTGAGCTATGGGAAGGTCCCCTGATGAAATCTCAGGAGGACATGTGGCAGCCAGTGGGGCGTGTTAGTGCTCCAACAAAGCCACTCAGGTGGAAAGCTTTCTTCCTTTTGGAAGATTTAATCCAGCAGAGAGCACTACGTGGGGATGTCTAGGGCCATACAACCTAGAATGAGGCACCAACCCCCCCCACCCCTCCAAACACTACACCTGTCCTCGTTTTAACTTCTAAATGCACAACAAGAGACCTGGAGTCTCTTTCCAGAATCTGCAAGCATCTGCCTTCAGCTGGGCTCTTGATCGCAAGGTCCTAGGATCGAGCCTCGCATCAGGCTCCCTGCTCTGCGGGAAGCCTGCTTCTCCCTCACCCTCACCCTCGGCCACTGCTCCCAGCTCATGCTCTCTTTCTCTCAAATAAATAAGATCTTTAAAAACAAAACAAAACAACAAAAACGCCTGTATTTCCATTGCAAGCTCCTCTATGTGTGCATTAGTGATCTCTTGCTGAGTAGCAAGTTACCCTCAAGCTCAGAGGCTTCACCAGCATGCACTGGTGAGCTTCCTGGGAGTCAAGGATCCTGGCACGGTCCCTTGCTTCAGGCTGCAAACAGAGGAGCCGGGCCTGGGATCGCCCCAAGGCTGTGGGAGGGGTCCCTTCCAAATGCCCGTGCAACTCTGCTGACTGAGGGCTTCAGATCCCCTCTGGCTGTCAGCAGGAGGTCACCCTGCATTATGGCATGGGCCTCTCTCCATTAACAGCTCACTCCAGGGCAAGTTGGCTTCCATCAGAGCTAGCCAATGGGACAGTCTGCTAGCCAGATGGAAGTTACCATCTCCTGCAGCGCCACCATGGAGGTGACGTCCCATCGCTTTTGCCACATTGTGTTGGTTAGACGGAAGGCACAGTGTCCCCCCCCATATTCATGGGGACTGGATGATACAACGGTGTGAATATTACTAGATGGGGATCACAAGGGACTCTCCTAAAGGCTGCCCACTGCCAGAAAATCCTCCTACTGATCCTGCCTAGAAATCTCTCCATGGCTCCAATATCGAGGTTTTCATAACTACCGCTTTGGGGGAGATGATCCCAACTGTTGACTGTTCTTGACTACAAATGGCGGGATAGAAAGGGGTAAGCCTGCCTGAATTTTCAGTAATTTGTAGCAGCTGTGATTAAGGCCATCCATAATGATCATTGTTTAACTTTCCTTGCGGTTGACTTTATCCATGGCAGCCTCTTCAAACAGTAGGGGGAAAAGGCATGGGGAACAAACCAAGATGGCACCACAAAGGCTAGATTTGGAGCCATTTCCTGCTCTTACATCTCATGGGGGCATACGCAGAAAAAGAAGCGAATTCCATGCATGTAAAAATAAAGTAGAAAACCATACACCCGCATCTGGTGTAGACTCCGGCCAAATACTTACTCAGCAGAGGCGGCGGAGTTCCTGACTCCATGCGGACTGCAGTCTCTGCTCTTAAAAACAAAACACAAGGTTTTCTTGGCGTGCAAGGTGTTCAGAGTCCCAAACAGAAAAGAAAGAGGCAAGGTAGAAAACTTGCAATCGGAATAGAAGAGTGGATCTAAGACTCAGTCAGGGGCCGACTCGCAAGACACAAAGACTCAAAACAATCCCGTCCCAATGGCTGCAGACACAGCTGGATATGGATGCGGTTGAAGGATTCACTGTAAGAGCAGCAGGGCATCAAAGAGATAAATCCTAATAAAATGAAAATTCCTAAACAGACGGGCAAATTAAATATGACAAAAACACAGCTTATGGGGGAGAAAATGGACGAGAGCAAAGAAAAAGCAAAAACATCATGCCGTAGGTGACAAAGAAAGATGCCACCATAGGAAGAAGTCAAGACATCTGAAATAATACATGTCCTCTGCAGAAATTACTTTTTATATTAAAAAAATAGGAAATGTAAATACAAAAAGTCCTCCTATTTGAAGGATGAGACATGGACAGATCACATCAAAGAATTTCACGAGTTTATTCACAAGTTTATAAAGCCATGCTTTATATTACAAGGGTTTCAAAAATGGAATTATTATTGCATTCAAAAGGTAATACACTATTAAAGTATCAGTAGATAGCAGACCAACAGGGACCTGATTTATTCAGTAGAATAAAATGAGTTATAATTAGCTTTTCAAATAATGCCTCTTTCTAGTTGATTTTTCTTAAAAAAAAAAAAAAGTCTACTAAGTCAGGTAATTTTAAATCTCTCTCCTAGTTCTTGTAAATCTGACAAAGGCTCCACACAGGTTCTCAGGATGATGATGGGATGTTCTGAACAGGGGAATCATGTCCAAAATCACAACAAAAACTAAGCCGCCATATTGGAATTTCAGTGGGGTGGTTTTGTCAACTAATCTTTTCAGAGCAACATAACTTGGTAATTTGTTAGTAGGTGGAAGATGTAACACTGGTTTCTGATTCTAACCTTGCAAAACGAGGGCCCCCCAGTTCAATCTTCCATTCATGCAGTACAAAACCAAATGTGAAAGATGTGTGATACCATGGATTTGAACCATAATCAAGGCTACTGTACATATCCAATCAGGAGAAGATAAAATTTAGAATATGATGCACACAGCACAGTGATCTCTTAAATGAGTGCACATGGGAAATACTACCAACTCAACCTCAGTGAATGTTCCAGAAAACAAAGCACTTCGGATGGATACCCCCACTTAGTCTCAGGGACAGCAAAGCCCTCAATGAATAAATAAGGATGAGCAAACCGTGAGCAGACCAGGCACGTCTGGGGTTTCTACCAAAGGTCTCAAAACTGTTCCCTTGAATAAGTTCAAGAGCCCAGTGGCAAACACACCAACTGAAGGCAATTTCTCCCTTGATTGAGACAGAAGCCACTTGAAATTCAGTATTGCTCAAGAAGGAAAGATTCTGGATCCAAAGCTTGGCGAGGAATAAAATAAAAATGTGTAAATGGCAGGAAAGGAGAAAGGCTGCTTGATTCATTTTCTCCCACGTTTTAGGCTCTGTGCCAGGCACTCTGCATATAGGGTCTCATGTCAGTTGTCACAGTAACTACAGTGTTAGTGTTAAACATCTGCAGTTTCAGGCAAGGGACTAAGATTTGTCAGGGTAAAACCCAAGAAAATTCGTGCCGATCAAGTACTTACACAAAGGACCATTCCAGAGAAATGATGGCCAACAACCTTCCCGTGGAATTGTGCAAGCCATTTGCCAGCTGGAAAGGTAAAATTTCAACCTCATCCTTTTGAGCTGGGAGTATGCAGAAGGCATGGGACTTGAGAAATTCAGTGTTGGCCACGTCAACACTCAACTTGAGTTCTTTAACAGTTGGTGGAGATGTGGGAAGGATTCTTGGCACATGGTCCAGAAGTCCAATGCCCTTTGGAGAAAAGGCATCCATTTGGGGGACCTCCATTTCTAACCCACTCCTGAATCCTTCCATTGGTTGGAGGAAATCTTGATTTCCTTACAAATCAATGATTTGTAAGGAATCCTTACAAATCAAGATTTCCTTACAAAAACTAGGACAGACTTATCCATCCACCTCTTCTCGGACAAGTGTCTTTGGATCTTCGGAGATGTTTCCTTGATGGAGGGAAATCCTTATTCTGCTTCCTTTCCCATGGTGCTGAAATGATACCACTCTCTGCATCCTTCCCTTATGTTTTCAGAGCCCTTGGTGTGTGCTAGGCATGGTACTAGGCATTGAGATACAACAGGGACACAAGAGAGATGAAATTCCTGCCTCCTTGGATCTTGAGTCCACTTGGCACGAGAAGCATTAACCAAACAACTGCACAAATGTACATTAGGATTTGCAAGCCTCTTTGAGTTTACTCTTAACTTTAGGATTGTTCATTTCTTCAACTCAGCATATGTGTATTGAGTGCTTACCCAGCACCATGACAAGTCCTGCTAAGACAAAGAAAGATCAGCATCTTCACTCTTTTAAGGAGTTCACAGTCCAGTGGGACAAGACAACAAAAGGTTCAGTAATGGGATGAGTGCCATGACTCCGTTACAAGATGGATAACACATCTATCCCAGGATCCGGGCTTCTCATGAGTTCCCACTGTCATTGATGAGCAGGAGCCTTGACTGCAGGGGGCCCCCTTTCAGCTGCTTATCTCCTCACCACTGAGTTCCTTCTACCTTCCTCCTTTTGGAAAATATCAAGACATTTCCATCTCTAATACCCCATGGTTATTGACATCCTACTCCATGCATGGGCTGATAGACAGGCACCGTGCTTATAGATCTGTGGTGGAAACAGTGTTTGAGATGCAAAATACAGAGAGATCAAGGTATATAGAGATACAGACAGAGGCTCAGACATACACATATGTCAAAAGAGGTGGGGTAAAGGTATAGAGGAAAAGACAGGGAGAGTGGAAGGCAGAGGTATACAGGCGCATATTTACCTATAGCTAAACATAGCTAAATCCAATACAGGTGTGCACTGTAAAGGTGGAGTTATAGAGGTACAGGTGTAACTGTACATATATGTGTGATATGGGCAGAGCATCAGTGTAGGGACGGAAGTATAAACATACAGGTGTAGATATAAACATAAGGACAGAACTATGAATATATAGTGTAGGTACAGGTGTAGAAGTAAAAGGATGTGCATGTAGATAAAGCTGTATACACACAGATGCAGGGATATAGATAAAGTACTGATATAAGTATCTAGCTGTAGATGTAGGTCTGGTATTGATGTATAGATGTACAGGTATACAGAAAGTCATGTGACGTAAAGTATCCATATACGTATATACACATAAGCACAGGTTTATAGATATAGGGAAAGCCATGTAGATGAAGGATAGATAGGTAGATAGATAGATAGATAGATAGATAGATAGATAGATGGTTAGATGGATGGATGGATGGATAGATAGATGTAGGGATGGATGGATGGATAGATAGAAGATAGATAGATAGATAAATAGATAGATAGATAATAGATGTACAGATGGATGGATGGATAGATGATAGATAGATGATAGATTGATAGATGATAGATATATAAATAGATAAATAATAGATAGATGATAGATAGATAGATAATAGATAGATATAGATGATAGATATTAGATAGATATGATGGATGGATAGATAGAGAGATAGATAGATAGATAGATAGATAGATAGATAGATAGATAGAGATAGATAATAGATAGATGATAGATAGATGATTGATAGATGGATAGGTAGATAGATAGATGATAGATGATAGATGATAGATAGATAGATAGATAGATAGATAGATAGATAGATGATAGATAGATAGATGATACATGATAGATAGATAGATGATAGATGACAGGAATAGATACAGGTATACTACAGGCACAGGTGTATAGGTAAGGGTATACATGTACAGGTATGTGCATACACCTGGGCAATAGACACGTACCTCAAGAAAGGTAAGACCTAAGATCAGGGGAGTGGAGAGGAGGGACCAGACAGCCTCCAGGAGGAGCAGGGGCAACACTGTGACAGATGGAAGAGATGCCTCCTGCCGGGCCCAGAGGGTCTTGCTCGGCACCTGTGAGAGACAACAGGGGGTTCCCAATGGGGGTCTCATGCAAATGGGAGGAGTCTCTGTAAGCCATAAACAGGGTAGAAGGCAGATGTGCACTGGGAGGTTACCCTGGGTTCCATTATCTGGATTTTGAATGCCATGATGGTCTTTAACCATTAAAGAATGGGAAAACCATGGGGACTCATTCTTCTCATGAACCCCAGCCTCCTCCCTCCGGATTTTCTTCTCCCCTTTATGCTGCCATATCTTAAAGACCTGAGTGTGTCACCTTCACCTGGAAGGCCCACCATTGCTTTTGGTGCCAGGGAGGCCAGAAGATGGTGGTCCCGTGGAGGAAGCACCAAGAGCTTCCAGAAGATGACAACCCCAATCCTGGGGCCAGTAGTTGTAGTGTGGGTAACACCCTGGCCTCTATCACCTATTGGGCTGCCATAGAGCCCCGAGCATGAGTTCTTCCCTTAGGGACTCCATCAAGGAGCTGTCCTTTCTTCTGCTTCCTTCCTGCACAAGGTCTACTCAACACAGAGCAGATACACCTGTTCCTTGCACCTGCTATGGGTCAAGGTGAGTCCTGGTTTCTGAGGTGTCTCAGCACCTACTCCTCCTGCCCCCTCACACCTGGAGCTTTTGGCTCATCGGCATCCATGGTGCAGTTTTCTTTTCTTTTTTTTTTTTTTTAAGATTTTATTTATTTATTTGACAGAGAGAGAGACAGCGAGAGAGAGAACACAAGCAGGGGGAGTGGGAGAGGGAGAAGCAGGCTTCTCGTGAACCAGGGAGCCCGATGCGGGGCTCGATCCCAGGACCCTGGGATCATGACCTGAGCCGAAGGCAGACGCTTAAGGACTGAGCCACTCGGTACCCCTATGGTGCAGTTTTCTTGATGCATACCCAGAGCAAACACATGGAACTCAGGAGATGCCCCCAAAAGGCACAGATTCAATAATGTCCTTTCATAAAAATATGAAAAAAAAATCTGATGTGATGAATCACCAACATCATCTGATGGTCAGGAGATGAATAATACTCCCAGAAGATATTCTGTTTCTAAATCAAGGGTGGGTTTAGGACAGACTTGATTTTCTTTTTCTTTTTCTTTTTTTTAATTTTCTTTTTCTTTTTTCCCTTCTTTTTCTTTAACAGCAAGAGATACATGAACAGGAACCAGCTTTCAGGATGTCAAAATATTTTTGCAGCTTCCCTGTGAGCAACAGAACCTTTTTTAAAATTTTTATCTGGTGCGGTGCCACATTGGATGGTAAAGTTCCATGGTTTATTCTCAACATATGAGGACTCGTTGTCTCTTTAGCATTTGGGTGGGGGGTGGGCTCTGCGTGCCTAAAAATCCATCCGGAATTTAAGGGGTCAGGTCCACATATACATATCCTTTCAAAATAGAAGATTTAAATATGCAAAAACAGAGGGGACCATCAAGTCTGGACTTGCTGTTTCAGCAGGAAGGCAGAGACTACCGATTTGGCAGTCAGATCTGTTATATAAATTAGCTTTCTTCTGCCTCCATAAAAACACTCAGAACAGGAAATAAGCTAAGATGAATAATTTATTCATTCAATTAAAAAAATTGAGCCCTCCACACACATGCCCTAGAGACCAAGCTCAAATAATTAATACAGTGATAAGTCAAATATCACACGAAGCAGGAGAGTGAATTCCAGACTCATAAAATCCAGAGAGGGAATTTGTAGTCTCTCTCAGTAAGCTTCCTATTTCCTACAGGTTGAATGACAAGTCCCTTCAAGCTACTTATTGACTTAAAAAAATTCTCATCCCCGCCTCTTCCAAATGCTGCCTTTGTCCCAAATATGGAAAAACAACGATTGTGTTTTATTCTTTTATTTAACATTTTTTGTTTAAATTTGAGTATGGTCAACACACAGCGATCCAGTGATTTCAAAATGAAGACTGGCTGCCATGACCGAGTGTCAGCACAGCTCCCAACCTCGTCTTTGAAATTCGTTGTCTTCTGGAGCCCATGTCTGTCCCGGCCAGAGTGCGTGGTTGGAGAGATGTGCTTCTCCAATGGATGGCGCCATTAATATTGTATTATATTGTATACCTACTTATTGTATACCCATATATTGTAAACTTGTTTTTGAGGCCATCTTCCCCGGTGTATGTGTGGGGAGACACGCTACCCTCCTTGTCCCCCACAGACCTGGAGAATTTTGAGCATTACAGCATTGTGTGGGATTCATGCTTATGTAGAGTTCTCGATTTTTCTGTGTTGAACTTTTCCTTGGCTCCAAGAGGGCTGGGCGTTCAATGAGTTTAATGGGTTGTGGTTCTCAACGGGGTGATTCTGTCACCCAGGGAACACCAGGCAATGCCTGGAGGCATTTTGGGTTCTCACAACTTAGGGGTGGGAAATATTACTGGCATTAAGTGGATGGAGATCAGAGATGTTGCTCTAACCTCTTACAATGCACCAATGGCCCTCCCACCACAGAGGGTTGTCTGCCCCTAAATATGAACGGTGCCAAGCTTGAGACCCTGGGCTGTGTCCGTGAACCATAACACCATCCTGTTAGCAATTTGCTAGGGCTGCCATAGCACATGGCCACAAAGTGGGTGGCATAAAAACATCAGAACTGTATTTCCTTATAGTTCTGGAGGCCAGAAGTCAAGATGAAGGGGCCAGAAAGGTTCGTTCCATTTGGAGGTCCAAGGGGAAAAATCTGTTCCATGCTTCTCTCCCAGCTTCTGGTGTTGCCCACAATCCTTGACATGCCTTGGCTTATGCACACATCACTCCCACGTCTGATCTGCTGTCACATGGACACCTCCCCTTGGTGTGTGTCCTGTGTCTGAATTTCCTTCTTTTATAAGGACATCCATTGTTGGATTTAGAACCCATTCTAATCTCATAAGACTACATCCTATCTAAACTCATTATATCTTCAAAGACTCTATTTCCAAATAAGGTCACACTCATGGGTTCTGGGGGTCAGAACTTCAAAACATCTTTGGGGGAGACACAATTCAACCCATCACACATTATTCATTCATCAAATGTTTCATTAACACGTAGTACATGCCAAACTCTGTTCTGGGCACTGGGAATGTGGTAAAGAATAACTCAGAATAAACAAAGCCCTCATGGGATTTCCATCCGTGTGTGTGTGTGTGTGTGTGTGTGTGTGTGTGTGTGCGCACATACCAGACATTAAACAAGTCAAATACTCAGTACTTCCAGGAGCAGCCATGAGGTGCTGTGGGCACACATACAGAAGTAAAAATATCAGGACACATCTTAGTACAAACACAGACAGAATGTGAAGGTTGGGGCAAATCTCAAAGGTCAAGTGTCCACCCTGTTCAGATAACAAAATCCAGGCAAGACAGGGACATGACCTGCCAAGTTTCACATGGACAGTGCTGAACTTTGGGTATCCCATCCAGGGACCTTGAAACCACACAAAAGAGGCCCAAAGACAAAGAAAAAAAAACACGGCAATTTGTGGAGCTTAAAATATTCTTTTCTGTTGATTTTTAAAAAAAGTCTGGGTCAACCATGCAGAGCTTTGAACGCAGATCCTGGACAATTAAAATAATGACCTTATTTGTAACAGGTGTCTAGCTATTATTTTGCAAATGCTATTCATTTCTCTCTTGTAGAAAGTTTGCATGTGATTTATCAAATCATTTGCATGTGCCAGTCCTCCCCGGACCCTGCCCAGTTGCAAGAACAGCAAATACTGCTTTATTTGAACACCCTCCTCGCCCATTGTGCAATGGATTCCCTTGAGTCAACCCATGGACCATGAAGAATGGTGGGAACCAGGCAACATCAGCAGATTCTGGGATGAATCTCCTCAACTCAAACAATGCTCAGGGAGAGCCACGTCTGGCACCAAAAAATCAACCAAAACAAAAGAACACTCAGCTCGTTCATTCAAGTCCTGTCCAACCTGAACCTTGATTTCCTTCTGCATGCTGAAGGAAAACCTGTTACCTTTCCTCGCGTTCCTAGCCCCAAAATCGTGTCCGGGGAAGAAGGTTTCTGTAAGAGGTGGAAGGAGATGTCATTACCAGGTGGAGTTTGAGTCCCCACCCATATAATCGCTCTACTCGCCAGAGGTCATCTCAGTGCCCAAGAAGAATATCTTGAAGGCGGCTTTCTTGCAGGGATGTCATTGGCAGGCACCTCTCACGTGTGAAGCCAGCTCACCTGATGGCAGGTGGGCTCCACCTGGCAATGGCTCATGGCCCCAGGGGAACACTGAGTCATCTCAAGTCTGCTTTGCTATAAGCTGAGGCTGGCCAATTTCCTCGAGAGCATCTGGATTCGGTGCTGATATGATTTGCATTTATGGACGTACATCGTGAGCGCATCCTTTCATGGTCTACGGGATCACTGGGTCAGGGAGCACCCAGTCTCACATTCCTCCAGGAAGAAACTTCTTGCTGTTTCAAGACCAGCGCAGGCAACATCTTCTCTGCAGCCTGGTGCCATCATCTGGTGGCAATGCCCTGAGGCAGGAAAACAGCAAAGAAGGAATAGATTTCTGCATGCTTCCTTCCAAAGATTCACCCTTGTGCAAGGATGCATAAGACCCCTCAACTTGAGAGTTTGAGAATGGTTTGGTGGATCCTCTGACCTCTCATTTGCAATCCAAATTGAGGGTAGTCCCATAGGGGACTGTTCCCTCTTGACTCTTGGGCAGGCTTGCCATAGTAAGTGTCCGGCAGGGACTTGTTTTCAAAGATTTACTGAGCGCCAAGGGAGGTCCCACTGTGTGTAAGAAGATACTCTGCCCAACTAATGGGACCACTGGAAAGAAATGTTGGTCCAACTCAGCAGGGGTGGTTGGTCTAATCTGGAGAAGGGTCTGGTCTTCCTCTCTCTTTTCCATAGGCTTACCCTGATGACTGACGATGTGGACCAATCCCAGGCCATCGCTCCTGGATCCCTTGTGAAAGAACCCTCCCCCCCCCAATGCAAAGGTCCACCTAACTTGGCTCAGAAAAGGCTTCATTTGGAGGGAAGTGTGTGTCTCTGCATTTCTGGAAGAAATTTTTGCAAAGGAAAGCCGCTGCTTTGGAAATAACTCACAGCAAGTGGCACCAAGGCATGGCTGTCAGATGAGGCATAATCGACGAACCTACATCATTTGGGGAACGTTCACCAAACCCGTCCATAGGACCTTCACATCCTCGGGCTGCAGGTATGCTTTGAAAACTCAAAAAGTGTATTAAAAAAAAACGGTGTAGACGTTATTTGCAGTGACCAATGCCGCCGTGACCATTTAGGAAGGAAGTAGGGCGTGTGCTATATATAAACATGTCAACAAATACCGTTTTGTGAGTAAGCTGTGTCAAGAAACACACCTTGTCTTCTTAGACCCGTGTCTGAAAACGAGAAGAACGATGTGCATTTTCACAGCCACACCGAACCATGCGACTCCTGGACCCTACCGTTCTTCCCCAAAAGGCAACAGCAAACTTAATTTGCATAAATACGAATACCTTTCTCGGAGGAAAAGCGGACCCACATCCAAAAAATAGACAGAACCGTCGCTCCTCGAGGGTGTGTGTTCACGGGCTCGTGTGTGTCTGTGTGTGCATGCATTGCGTTGTGCTGTGTTGCGCTTTTGGGTGCGTGGCTAGGAAATACTGAAATGTAATATGTATTTTTTAAGTGTTTTAATAGTATATTTGTATATTATACAGAAATATAAATACCGTAAAACATGCTATGTTAACCATTTTCCAGTGTTTGAATCAGTGACATGAGCCACTTTTACTCTATTGTGCAAGCATTCCTGGCATCTGTTTCCAGGTATTTTTTTTGTGTGTGTGTGTAATCCAAGAGGAAACATGCTTTGCTTTCTAAAAAAAAAAAAAAAATGCAGTTGGACCAATGCTTTGAGAACAGATGCCAACTAATCTTTCTAAAAATGATGAAATCATCTGAGTCAAAGCACAGGACACTGGGGTACATACCAATGGTGCTTTGCTTTCCTGGTCGTCCTGAGGTTCAACACACGTCGCGGGCACATCTGGCTCACAGACATCCCTGATGAATGAGCGAACGCTGGAATGAAAACTTTAAATGGGCAATAATTGTCCGTGTCGTGCATCTTGGGATTTCAAGCATCGGGATCCTCGAAATGCCTTTTATCATCTGCACAGCGTAAACGGCTCTCACAGACCTCACCTCTGCATTCCGTGGAATGCAGACAAAGGATTAACGGCATTAATCTTCACCAGTGACCTCTGAGGGGACCCAAGGACACTTCCCCCTTCCCCACGCCTGTGGATCTCGGAACAATCTGGAAAGCACAAACCCTGTTGGCTGCCCACCCATTTTCTCAATTCCTTAACGGTGGTTCTGTGTCTATGAAAGCACGTGGCTTCGGGTTGCAAAAGAAAACACAACATCCGCCAACCAGGATATTGGTGTTTCTTCTCTTCTCCAAGACCCCCACTCCTGTCTGCTGTCCGTCCCTCCCCTGGGCCCCCACTCCCCTGCTGACTGGGGTTGTGGGTTTCGGGGAGCAAGAGCATAGAGGTGACACAGCTCTGTGGTCACGTCGTATCGAGGGCACCTGCTCTCAGCCTGACTCATCCCCAAGGATGCCGACCCTGAGCACCTGGCCGAGGTGTGTCTGACAAGTGTCTCCACTGTCAGGTCTCTCCTTTACCTCCTTTTCTGCATAGTGTTTGGATGGAAATCACCATGTACAGCACACACTTAATATCTGGGCTTTTTAAAAGTAACTATTTCTCTGATTCAACCTCCCTATTTAAGAAGGAAGACAATACATTTCCCTTTATAATAAAAGTGGGGGGAAACATCCACCAACAACCACGAACACCTTCCACAAAGAACAAACCTCCACATAATAATATGGCAATTATCACAAAAATTCCCCAAATCGCCTCGTTTCAGAGGCCACACCAAAAAAAAAAAAAAAAAAAAAGGAAGCACATTATGCAGTCTCATCGAATGTTTTCAACATGGAAGCACATGTTGGGCCCCCCTATCTAAAGCCAAATTCTCGTCTTAGGCACTCGACTCCTTAGAGTCGCTTTTAATGATCGAGTATCACATCTAATATTTGCAGAGTGCTCCATCTTGGGCTGAACATCCCAGAGGTAATAATTATAAATTCTCAAGGAAATTAAAAAAAAATGAAGTTATTTAAAGAGTGTGGTGCATGACCCCACACAGGCAGAAAGGGCAGGGGAGGAACCGTCTTGAAACAAGGAGGAACTAACGGCACTGTGCATTGTGCAAGATAAGCATCTTCTCAGTGGCTTGTCTGCCAGGCGCCATGCCCCATCAGCTGACTTGGGGAGCCGTTGGAAACTCTGCACGCACGTTTACTAGCTTGCAAGGGGCAGCACGGAGCTGGCCACTGCCCGGGTCCCTGAGAAATGAGGAAGGAGAAACAATGGGGACCTGCAGGGCGGTGTTTCAGCATCTGGGTGTGAATGCCGCCCAGCTCCCTGGCGGGTCTGGACTAGGCCAGCGGAGGGAAACTCCGGGCACCTGGGGACCATCTTCAGCATGGAGCAGAGATTTCAGGGCTGCCCACAGCGGGGAAGGCGGTGTTCCGTGTACATTCAGCCAGATTACCCACCGGCTGCACTCTGCAGAGTCTAAGACACCCCATCTACAACGTCCATGCCGAAAAATAATAAAGATAGACATGAAGAAGCAGGAAGATGTAATCGAAAATCAAGTGAGAAGCATCATCAATATCAACCAACCCCAGATGACCTCCATGGTGCAAAGAGCAGACACCAACTTTATTTAATTTTATTTTATTATTTTATTTTATTATCTTATTTTAATTTAATTTAATTTTATCTAATTTTATTTTATCTTATCTTATTTTAATTTAATTTAATTTTATCGAATTTTATCTTTCTTATCTTATTTTAGTTTAATTTTATTTGATTTTACCTAATTTTATTTAATTTTATCTTATTTTTAATTTATTTAATTTCATCTTAATTTTAATTTGATTTAATTTAATCTAATTTTATTTCATTTTATCTAATTTTATCTTATTTTATATTTTATTTTATTTAAATGCCAGTGTAGGTAACATACAAAGCAATATTCATTGCGGGTGTATAATATACTGATTCAACACGTCCGTACATCACCCCGTGCCCGTCACAGCAGGTGCACTCCTTCATCCCCAACAGCTGTTTCCTGCAACCCCCCACCCACCTCCCCTCTGGTCACCGTCAGTGTGTTTTCTAGAGTTAAGAGTCTTTCTTGGGGCACCTACGTGGCTCAGTCAGTTGAGCATCTGCCTTCGGCTCATGATCGCAGGGTCCTGGAATCGAGTCCCGCATCGGGCTCCCTGCTCAGCGGGGAGTCTGCTGCTCCCTCTGCCCCTGCTGCTCCTCGTGCTTGTGCTCACTCTCTCTGACAAATAAATAAATAAAATATTTTTTTAAAAAGTCTGTTCCTTCGAGTGGTTGTGGGCATTTCTCAAACGCATTGAATGGTGCGCTCGAGATGGGTGCCTATTACTGAATGTACGTTTTACCCCGAAGAAAGGACTCTAATACATAAAATGTGCTTTGTTACATATTTAACAAAGGCAGGGTAGGTGAAAGGAACACAGTTTAGATTTTTACGTCATTGCATTTCTGAATGAAACATGATTTCCTGAACGTCTGGTGCGTGTCCTACATTATCCCTGAGTCCTCACTTTTCATCCAATGTGAAGCTCTCTGGAGACTTGGGGAGTGTGCGTGAGTCATAACCACAAAGTTGGCAAAGCCAACTTTGCCATCAAAAACACCTCTAATACTAGACCCATGCCGGTTGCAAACATGACATTGAAGACATTAGACACCGAGTTTGGGGGAAACTGAATTACAAAAATGTCAGGAATGTACTGGAAGGCACCCTGCAGTAAGACGCAGATGCTGAAATCCGTCTTGGCCCATCCCATTCCAGAAATGCTGCTCTTTGCCATCCAATGCTACCAACACTTAAAATAAATAACGGGCCACTAGTTGGTTTTGTCAGGAGGGAGGCAGGCTTGTGTACTTAACACCTATGTTGTCATGGTGTGGAATTTGGAGTGCCATCTTCTAGAAAGAGGAATCGCCCAAAGGCTGGGAGACGTGGGGTGTTTTCCAGATTCGTCCGTCCTGCATGGGTCTGTGTCCAAAGGTTGGGGTTGGGGCATTGGATGCCTTTCTTTGGGCATCTCTGTTCTGCTCCAAGACGATTTGGCCCCAAGTACTGCCGCCCTCATAGAAAAATCGCAGTGTTAATAGTCATACTCAAAACCCTGACCACGGTCCCAAGAAATCTGGGCAGATATGCCCACCATGACTCCCACGATTCTCTCAGAGCGAATGACCAGGGGCCCCATGATTGTGGGGGTTTGTAGGCACGTGAAGGAAAACCGGGGATGAAGAGTCCCTGTGGAATGGATGCCCCACTGGGAAACAAGGGCAAAGCCAAGATGCCAAAGAGATTTCCGGGGAAACGGAGTCAGGCATTTTCTCCCGGGGTAACGGAGGAAACTGCTTCCACGCAATAGAAATAAAGAGGAAAATGGAACAGAAATCGGGTTTTATAGACGGGGGTCAAAAACAGACCCCTAAGAGAAAGGGGTAGGGTGGGGGTCATGACTCAGGACAAACACTTTAAAGCTAAGGAATTTAAGGGATGGCATTTAAGACGTCAGATGTGGGAAGGACAGGCTTCATGTTGTCTTTAGAATCCCAGCTGGAGCAGAAGAAGTACCACGAGTTGAGGATTTTCCGGGATGGCATATGGGCTGAACACACGAGAACCTAATGCAGAGAAAGGGTTTTCCATTCTCCGACTTCTCTGAGCGTGTTTTCTCAAAGCCTCTGAGGGTCCACGTGCAAAGTCAACAGGATTGTATGAACATCTGAACTTTGGGAAAGGACCGTAAGGCCGAAATTCAAATGCAGAGTCTTTGCGGGCTATTCCGAGCACTCTCGAAGGGAACGCTCACGGGAGCTTTCACTCGGGGGTTTCACGACCAGGGAGGCTGCCCCGAGGCTCACGGAACAGCCCCCTTTGGAGAAAGAGCAGCACCCAGAGCTGCTTCAGCTGCACCTGCTCCCATTCTACTTCCACTCATTACGATGGCACACAATAAAATCAGATCGCAGGTTCGGAAACTGATCTCAAAGACAACCCTCTCTTGCTTGCCCCCCAGGACCCTTCAGATATACCCATTATTGGGTGTGCGCCCACAGAGGCACCAGCAAGCTAGCAGCCACGTCCACAATTAAGGACCACACAAGGTAAAATAAAAACAAAAGCAACCCAAAACAACAAACCACAAACCAAAAAGCAAAGTGAAACACAAAACTTCTGCAAGGTTTATTGGGTGGAATTTTGTAAAGCAGAGTCCTGCAGAGTTGTCCGTCACCACAACCCTCCAAGGTGGAAAGCAACTGTGCATCCGTGGTGCAAAGACCCCAAGATCAGCCCTATTTCCGGCGCCAATTGCAGCCTCCAGTGTCCCCAAGGCCACCCCCAGGTACACAGATTCCCTACACGGACACAGACAACTCTGCCAAGCTGTTATGCTCATCCTAATGGTTTATTCATGTGAAAGGACACAGAATAAAACCCGCAAAGGGGACAGGTACAGGGGGCAGGGTCCAGGAGGAACGAGGCGCGAGCCTCCAGTCGCCCCTCCCAGCGAGCTCATACGCAGCACGTACCTCTCCCAGCCATGAGAGATGACAACACCCAGCTATCGCCAACCTGCACGGCTGACTCCCTGGACACCTGACCTCCATCAAGTGGAGACCACATGCCCCAAAGGCCCCCAGCCCTAAATCCCATGGTAGCATGCTCCACCTGCATGCCCCGGGGCTCAGAGTCTTCCTCCCGGAACCCAAGGGGCCCATGCCAGAGCTGACTTTGTGCAAAGTGGATTCTTTACTGCACACCTGGGCATGCAAAGAACATTCCGGATTTGGACCAGCAAGGTCAAGGACTTGGTATACGTCAAGAACTATCAGGGGTGATATCCTCCTGGGCAACCCTCCCCAGAAGCATCGTGTGTCCTGAGTGTGGAAGCCAGGTGGTTAACCGACTGAGCCACCCAGGCGTCCCTCATATTAACAATTTAAAAGCAAACCTAGAAACACCCTTGTCACACACAGACACAAACAGAGCAAAAAACCAACCCAAACCCCCCAAACCACACGTTAAAGTCCACACCAGCCTTCTCTCCAGTTTCTGTTTGTCTTTATTTTTCCATTCGAGGGACTCACCAGCACATTCTGACTCAGCTGGCCTGAGATGATTTCTGACAATCTGCATTTTTAACAGGTGCCTCGGATTATTTAATAATTTAATATAATTTAATTTATTTCACTGTATTTATTTTACTTTATTTTTATTATTTTATTTTATTTATTATATTTAATTTATTTTATTTCATCTCATTTTATTTTACTGTATATTTTATTATTTTATTTATTTATTTCATTTTCTCTTTATTTTATTTATCTTGTATTTTATTATTTTATTTCATTTCATTTATTTCATTTCATTTCATTTCATTGGTCATTCTGGCGAGTTTGGATGGTACCTCCAGGACACCGGCTTTAACCAGTGTCGCCAGACTCGTGGGGAATTGTCCTTGTACCTCCTGAGCCATGCACGCACCGCGTCTCTGTAGGCTCCCGCCGGGCCTTGGCCATCCGTGAAACCCTGGGATCCCCCTGCCCTCCAGTGCCTCTCCGTACCCCACACTCCCAACCACACTGTGGTGGAAGGACCAGTCTTTGGGCCCCATATCATAAACATCACATGCTTCCTTGGGGTCTGGAGAAAACCCAGAAGTCCTCGACCAGCCTAACTCCGAATTCTCCACCCCGTGCTGCTCCCACTGATAAGGTCCCCACACCAGATGACCCTTCTTATCCCGGGGACCAGGCTGGGAGCCTGCTTCCCCCTGAGCAGTAGGCTTGAGGTCCCTGCCGGCTTGTGGGATTATTCCAACAAGGCTATCACGTCCTGCCACGGGGACCAGGGCTACTTACGCTCTGGGTACTCAAAAGCCTGCTGGTTCACTGTGTCCTCATAGGCAAGCCCGCGTGGCCCTGTGTGGCACCTGTCAGGGGCCTATAGGAACTACAGGATGCTTCTGGTCTTCCCAGCAATGCTCTGTGTGGGCCCCTTTGTCTCTCCCGTGACAAACCAATAGATACCCCATGCTGTATGTTGCACACCCTTTCTAGACGACGTGCATTATTCATAGTCATCTTTATTGTATTTTCCCCCACCCCCGATTTTGAACGAAGGACCACTGAAAACTTTGTCACGGCTTTTAGGATTATCACGAGCTCCTTGCCCTGTGCAGGGGTTGCTGCATGGATTTCGTGGCCCGGAGGCAGACACCTAGCAGCTCTCAGCGCCCTGCTGGGCCTCCCAGGTCCTGCTTCACCTTTCTCTCTAAGGACGGATGTCAGCCCTGGGGTTCATCTTCCTCTTGGGGTGCAGGTGAAATCTACCTCCCTCTGCTATGGTCCTCACATCCTCGAAGGGACAGGAAGTCCTAAACCATGGTGGCGTCGGCTAGCGAGGGGTGGGCCACCCAAAGGCATCCGGGCACGAATCCCCCCAGCAGCCGTGAGTATGCACCGCCATACAGCACAAGGGACTTTACAGGTGGAGTTTCGGTATGCGCCTTAAAATAGGCAGGTAATCCTGGATTGACCTGGGGAGACCATTCTAATCCCGTGAGCCCTCAAAAGCAGAGAACTGGGTGCGGCGGGGGTCCCGGAGATGCGGCAGGAGGGGAAATTGTAGGAATTCCAAGAACGGGGATGCGGAGGAACACCTGCTCGGAGCAACAAGGAGGCCCTGGGACTGAAGGCTTGCCCCCTGCCGACAGCCAGCCTCCCAGAGATGGGGGCCGTCAGCCCCACAACCACCAGGACCTAGCTTCTGTTCACGACCTCCTTGAGCTCCCGCACAGGCTCCTCCAGGCCACGGCCCCGGGGGGCCCCCGTGAGTGGGCGGACTTCCTGACTTGGACCCTATGAGACCTTGAGCGGAACTCCAGTGGAGCCCACCCTGGGGACTTCTCACCCACAGAGCGCTGAGATCCTAGTTTGTAGAGTTTGAGCGGCCGCATTTGGGGTGACTTATCACCAGTGTGATAAAAACCATATGCAACAGGTTCCACGGGAGGAGAGTGACTCGGGGAGGGGGTCCCCTCAAACCATTGCTGGAAGCGCCTACGGAAGCCTGCGGCTATCAGCACCCCCTCCCCAGTCCATGGCTCCAGAAACCTCCTGGGAATATAGACACTTAGGGGGAGATGGGGTGAGAGAAGAGGAGGGGTCTTCAGGGTCTCCCCCAGGCACTGGCTGGCCATGGATAACATGCTGTCCATCTGTCTCTGTTTTCAGACTCTCAGAACTCCCAGCCTCCCTGCTTCCTGCTGGAATCCCAGCCCAGACCCTAGGTCAGGGGACTCCCGCCCGGACCCCTTCAGACCCCACCCAGACTCCGGACCCCCTGCCCAGGAGCCCCACCTGGATCTCAACCCCCCACCCCGGTTCACAGACCCCACCTGACCTCTGCCAGACCCTGGACCCCCACCCGTGGAACCCTCCTGCACCAGGAACACAGTGGGCCAGAGCTGCCCATCCCACACAGCAGGGGCTCATGCAGGAAACCCTCTGGGGTGGGACACGGGCGGCAAAGGAGAGTATGACTGTCCCTGATGCTCTTTGCCGGGTGCACCTGGCCCAGCGGGGCTGACCGATGACGCTCTCATCTGGCAGGGGGTCCCGGGAAGGCTGTTTGGCCTCAGTTTCTCTGTAGAGGGTTGCAAAGGCCAGACGAGCCTTCCTAACCCAGCTGGGGGAGGCACCAAGCAGGGGTGGGTCCCTCGTGTCTCACATCCCCATGGGAAGCCAGTCCCCCTGACCTGAGGAAAGGGGTACAGCGACTGGGTAAGGCTAGTGCTGGGCTAGGGTGCCCCCTGCAATCAGCCTGCTGGGTCTGGGGAGCGAGTGGGGGGAGATCCCGGGTCCCGGTGGAGGGGTCAGGGTTCTGGAGAAGTGTGGGATCCTGCGTGTCCCATCTTGGCAGGGGTACCTGGTCTCTGCTGGGGATGCGAGTGAGTGCAGGGGTGCGAGTCTGGAATCCACTGGCTGTTACAATGGAGGGGAATATGAGTGGGGGTCTTGGGCCCTGGCAGGTATTGAGGTCCTCGTGGGGCCAGGTTTAAGTGTCCCCTGGGAGGGTTCTGGGTAGGGATCTGGGGGGGGTGGGTCTCAGTGGAACTCCAATGATGAGGGTGGTCTGCGCAGGGTCGGGGGTGGGGTGCGGTGGGGTCCAGGGTCTGTGCGGGGTCCAGGGCTGGGGTGTTGGGTGGGTCCTGGGCAGGGGTGGGGGATCCGGGTGGGGGTCCCTTCTCTAGAGTCCCTCCTTGGTTCCTAGTGCAGACTGCGGTCAGGAGGGGTCGGGGAGGGGTCCCAGGTCAGGATATCAGGTCAGGGTCCAGGGGAGGGGTCAATGTGCAGAGGTCTGGGGGTCTGGGCAGGAAGAAGGGGGGGTCCTGGGGCGGGAGTTTGGGGCCGGGTTGGGGTGGGAGTGGGGTCCCTGGGCGGGGTCCTGGAGGGGTTCTGGGGTCTTGGCAGGGCAGACAGGGGTCCATGGGCAGGGTCTGGGATCTGGGAGGGTTCGGGGAGGGGTCCTCGGGCGGGATCTGGGGTACGGGAGGGGTTCCGTGGGTCTGGGTGGGGTCGGGGGGGGGTCCCGAGGCGGGGTCTAAGGTCTGGGCGGGGTCGG
>NW_027397078.1:42664586-42676322 GCF_003265705.2 Callorhinus ursinus
GGGGCGGGCGGGCGCGGAGGGCGGGCCGCGCGGGCGCGTTTCCGCCGGCCGGTGTCGCGCCGGGTCCCGGGGGCGGGCGGCGGCGGGCGGCGCGGAAGCGGCGTCCGGGCAGCCATGTCGCCTTTGTCTGCGGCTCGGGCGGCCCTGCGGGTCTACGCTGCGGGCGCGGCGGTGGTCCTGGCGCAGCTGCTGCGGCGCTGCTGCGGGGGCTTCGCGGAGCCAGGTCAGCAGGGCGCGGGCGCGCGGGCGGGGGGCTGCGGGCGGGCCGGGGCGGCGGGGGCGGCGGGGGCGTTGGCGACACCGGGCCGGAGGCGCGCTCCTCGCTCGGCGGGACCCGGGGCGGGGGGGCGCGGGCGGGGGTTGTGGAGGCCAAGCGCGCCCCGGGGGCCTCTCGTGCGCGCGCGCCCCGGCTGCTCGCTCGTGCCTGCCCCGGGGCCGGGGTCTCCCGGAAGCCCGCGACCCCCGCCTCCCGGGTCACGGCCGGGCCCGCGCGCGCGCTCGACCTCGGGCGGCTGTGTGCGCCGGCGGGGGTCGTGCGGAGGCGGCGCGCAGGCCGGGAGCGCGACGCCCCGGAGGCCCCTCCTTCCCCCCCAGCCCAGGATTAGGCGGCATTGGCCTTCCCGGAAGGCCTGGCCGCGGCGCCGCGGGGCCCAGCGCGCGGCCGGGGCCCTGGGGAGCCGGGCGGTGCGAGCGGTGGAGCGCTGCCCGCCGGGGGCCAGCTCCGTCCCCCTGCCCGGAACTCCGCCGCGCACTCCCCGGGCCTTCGGGGCAGGACCCGCTCAAGCTCTGGTAAGCACGGCGGGACCTCCAGCGTGCTCGTGTGGATGCGCGCCCTGGCTCTCCGTAGACACATGCTCCGGGGCTGCAAAGCCAGAATCCGGGAGGCCTTTCTGTGTGCGCGGCTGCACAGGGAATTACAAGAGCCCTGGTCTGTGGGCGCAGAAATGGCAGTTTATTTTTAGGTACCAAATCAGTATTTTCCAAAACAAAGTATTCAGTGGGAACTGGGGTGGGGTGCTACCTTGTAGCTACGAAGCTCGTTCCTGCACGGCCTAAGAGGAGACCCCTACTCTCAGCTGTACTTCTGCAATTAGAGAGTGTGCTGGGAAGGTCGGCTAGCCTCCGCAAACTCTCCTGAGATGAGCCACACACGTACCACCTATCCTTGCCAAAATACAGTTGACCTTTGAACAACACTGGTTTGAAATGCCCACCTTCACTTATATGTCTCTTTTCTTTCTTTTTTTTGTTTGTTTGTTTTGGCAGACGCACTGCAGGATCCCATAAGTGCCCTTTTTTCCCCCTCCCTTAGAATTTTCTTCCTCACATTTCCTCCTGTCCAGCTTCCTTCATTGTAAGAATAGAGCATCCAGTGCTTATAATACACAAAATAACGGGCAAATGCCCCGTAAGTCTTCTGGACAACTGTGGGCTTTTCGCAGCTATGTTTTGGGGGCCGTCAAAAGTTATAAGCGGGTTTTTCAGTGTGTGGCAACCCTCACGTGGTTTCAGCATCAACTGTGCTTTTGAATTCCTCTGGCTACCCACTAACGGTGGGGGGGGGCCCCTTCGGGCCACACTTGGAGAACCTCAGCTCTGAGTAGGAAGAGCACATTTTTCAGTGAGCTCCCCGCCACCCCCCGCCAGAAGCCTCCACCCAGGGAAATGAATCTTTGTTTTACTTGAGCAAGCCTTTAACTTGTCTGAGAACACTGGAATTTGTTTGTTTGTTTGTTTTTTTAACATACTTATATACATTAGAAGTGAATGCCGGGTAAGAACCAGCAAGCTTGGAGGGGCTTAGGGACAGGGAAGTCAACACGTGGCCTTTTCAGTTAGCTTGTATACTGAGGGACGATGAGAAACCAGTCAAAACCCGTGGAGCACTGTCACTTACACGTAACCCCGCGATGTCGCTCTGAGCTGGGTTTTGTCACCTGCCTAGGAGCCCCGTTCCGGGAGCTCCCCGGTCAATCTGGGAAAGGAATTTAGCCTTGGAGGTGGTGTCCCTGCACGGGCACACCAAAACGCGTGTTTGCAAAACTTGTTTGTGGTGTGTCGACATGGATGGCTGGACCTGTTCTTTCTACCTGTTGATTTAAAACAAACAAAATTGTGGAAATACAAAGTACTTGTGAAGTCACGTGCCTGCCAGACTGTGTGTTCCAGAAGAGGATCCTTATATAGAAGGATGAACGTTTGCTTGCTGGCCCTCCACGAGCCCCAGCCTGTCTGTCATCTTAGAAATGACTTTAGATACTGGTGGGAGCGCGTCCCCGCCCTGGGTCTGCTGGTGGCCCACATCGCAAGCGGCAAACCCACTGCTTTGCCTTTTAAAGCTTTTCTGATCAGCTCCTCGCTGCACTGGGTGTTTGGACGCGAGCCACTGAACTTTGCCCTGGGCCTGGAGCTAAACAGTAACAAAGACCCAGTTCCCATTTCCGGCTGGGAGTAACTTGACTTTTTTTTTTTTTTTTCTGAGCACTGTGACCAGGAAGATGGGCTTGGACCTTTTCAGGAAGGGGAATGCATGTGGCAGGTATGATGTCTGGGGTCACTTAGGTTGTAGGAAGAAAGGAAGAGTTAACAGTGCAGTTGTCCTGAATGTTAAGACGTCCTAATTTCTTAACATTTATCCAAAAGCAAGACCATTTACAGACTCAGGATTGATGGTCTGGTTTGCAGATTCTCTGTCTTCTGAAGACTGTCCAGGTGGCCCACACGGTGAGGTGTGTCTGTTCATCACATCTTAAAATACATGATTTAACTAACCGCATTTCGTATCCGAATGTCACCCCAAAACTGGCCTAAAAGTTGCTCCAAGTTGCCGTGTTCTGTAGACATGTGGTCACATGTGCAGGACCAACAAAGGGGTTATCTGTTGGAAATTAAATGTCTCCACGCATCGGTGCGTTTTGAAAAGGAGACAAGGTCTACTTGATGTGTTTTTTTCTAGTTCTGATATTGTACAGAGTTTCCCTTAAAAATTCTGTTGGGGGGGCGCCTGGGTGGCTCAGTCGTTAAGCGTCTGCCTTCGGCTCAGGTCATGATCCCGGGGTCCTGGGATCGAGCCCCGCGTTGGGCTCCCTGCTCAGCCCCTGCTGGTGCTCGTGCTCTCTCTCTCGCTCTCAAATAAAATCTTAAAAATTCCGCTAGAAGTGAGCAGGCTTCTTGGTACGGAAAGTGGACTCACTTGTACGTGCTGAACCTTTGGAGGCCATACCCACTGCAAACTGTGTCAACCAGCCCACTTACCGAGCTATTTTGGGAGGGCTCTTAGTTTCCAGACTACAGGGGGTTAAAACACCTATCCACAGAAAGTGAATTCTTGTTGCTTTTGTGCACACGTGGACACGGACCATGGCTCCAGGGAGGTGAAACCTGGGCATTCGAACATCATGATTTAGGGTCCCTTTCCTCTCCAAATAAAAGGAGGACCCCAAAAGAGCGTTTGTTTAGGCAGGTTTTGCCTGCTAGGAATTAAAGCAGAAATTTAAAAACGAGTTTCAGATCGTGTTTAAAATAACAAAGACAAGCCAGTTGCCTGTAACTATCACTGATACGGGTTTTTCAGACTCTGAACAACTCCATTCTCCAAGACACGGAGTAGGCTAGTGGGCGCCGTGGCCCCCTGGTCCGTGTTTGCTGGCCTCTTGAGCTCCAGGCTGTGGGGAAGGCAGCTGGCTCTCCGTCCTGCTGCGTCTGCCCCCCACCCCCGGGACGCGCTGTTGGGGTGGCAGTGTGGGAGAAAACCGGCTTTTCTCGTGCAAAAGGCAGGACCTCTCAGGACCCCCGGGGAGGGGCTTGGAGACTGTCCCCCAGAGGTGCCCGAACCACCTGCCAAGGATGAGCGGGGAAAGCCTGCCTCGAAGAAACCTTTACTGGTGACTGTGACCAACGCCATTGTGGGCCGAGCGGTACAGATGGTGGCGGCAGGCGGCCCTGCCCAGGGGCCTTCCAGGGGCTCGCCGGAAACATCCCCTGCTCGTCGCCTGCTTTCCTGGGGGCCCCCAGAGATCCTGACGTAAGTGTGCACCCAAGGAGAGCAAGGCCCAGCCAGTGGTGCCTCCATAAGAATCCGTTTAGTTGGGGATTCCTTGTTCCTTGTGTGTGTGGCATGTAGCTCAGGGTCTCGTGACCTCGTTCAGCTAAATTAGTGATAATTATTAAAACCGTGATAATAATGCCATAGGAAGACCTGATACCGCCGAATTGTGCTGCCGGGGTAGGATGGACCCGCTCATACTCCAGAGCCAGCATGCAGCGCTTTGGTTCCTTCCCCGGTCCCTCGACGGCCGTTCCTTGTCCAGGTGCCCGATCCTGACTGGACTGCAGAACGTGCAGCTTGGGGTCTCCTCTTTCTGCAAGCCATGGCTGTGTTGGATTCCCTCCACTGTCCTGCAGATCCTGGGCCTCGTCTCTTTGCTTCCTACGTACAGTTGCCCACAGAACAGTGTCCTCCAACCAGCCCAGGTACCATAATGCCCCATTAATCGGGCCTATTGTGATGTCTTCCTGAAAAGCCTCACGAAGGCCAGTGTGGTGGGGTGTGGCTGTCTGTGAGGACATGGGGGGCATTCTGGGCATGAGGTTGACACTCAGTATCTTTTAAGGTTTGACCCTAGTCTAAAGAATGCCCTGGGTCAGCCTTACCCTAGTACCCACTGGCTTAAAAGCTCAAAAATTCATCCTTTCCCAGCTCTGGACACCAGAGTCTGAGATCCAGGCAGGGCAGGACTGCTGAGATCCGGGTGGCACATGGTCACGATCCCTCCCGAGGCGCCAGGAAAGGGTCCTTCCCCTTTTTTTTACCAGCTTCTGGGGGTTCCTGGCTTGTGGCCACATCCTTCCCATGACCTTATGATCCTTGACTTAACACACCTGGGTCCCGTTTCAAATAAGGTTCCATTCACAGGTTCTGGGAGTACCTGAATTCCAGTGGGGGCCACTCTGCGATCCCCTGTAGACATGGAGACTTTGCTCTGAACATATTCCCGATACTCAGAAAATGCCTGGTTGGTGCAGTTTGTCATTTAACCCCCCGAGCACTGTACAGCGGGTTGAAAAGTTGCAGAGTTAACAGACACCTTTGAACAGAACTCAGCTGCCATTCTGGGGAGTCTCTGCCCAGATTGGCGGCTCCGAGGGACCCGACGTGGGGGCATCAGGGACAACGGGAGCCCTCGGGGCTGGCTTCTGGGTCGACAAAGCCTCCCCTCCGAGAGCCTGGTGACGCTGAAACCCGTGCACAGCAAATGTATATCTGTGCGTACAGGTATGACTGCCCACGGTGGGCATTTTGAGAAGCTCCAGGGATCAAGATGTCCATTACCGCCCCACTAAGGTGACCGATGATGGATGTGCCAAAGATAAAAGGACCGCATGCCACGTTCCAAAAGGCGTCATTTTAAAACGTAAAATTTGGGGAAAAACAAAACAAAAGTAGCCATGCTTCTTAGCCAACTTAAAGACTGTCCAAATTAAAATCCTGTTTTTGCTTCTTGGATGCCCGTGACAAACCTCGGGTTCTGTGGTGCCTCACATTCTTGCTGACAAGGAGGCCAGAGGTGCTGGTGGTGACGGTGGGTCCTCCTGGGCTGGCGCCCGTGCTGGGGCACGTGGGCTTGCGCACGCAGCCAGCAGCTCGTTCACCCCAAAAGTGACCCTGCCTGGCTGGTGCTGCGTTGGTGGACCGCCTAGCACAGGAAACAGTAAACAGCCGAGATGGGCCAGGTGCTCTAAGGACCGAGAAACTCAAAGATGCGCATGTTTGCAAGCCACTGTGCACGTAGGAGCGCACATGTGCACATAGGAGCGCAGATACGCACGTTTTTCAGACGCGTGGAGTCCTTGAGCGCCCATAGGAGCGCAGATACGCACGTTTCTCAGACGCGTGGAGTCCTTGCGCCCGTAAGAGCGCAGATGCGCACGTTTTCAGACGCGTGGAGTTGCTGCGCACACTGCGCGTAGGAGTGACCTGCAGGGAAGAGGCGCTCACCTGTCAGAGTGCACCCTCCGCTTTGCCAAAGCCACGCGCACTCGGAAAGGTGGCCCCGTGGGGTCCCTCTGCCCCGTGGCTTGGAGACAGAGCTGCTTCAGCGTGTGGCGTGCGCTCGCTCCTCGCAGGGCACCCCCCCTCCTGTGCCTGGGCCCCTTCTCACGCTGTGTTTGTCTTGCTGCTTCTCAGCAGGTGCGCAGGAATGAGTGGAGGCCCCGCAGGCGGGCCGCGGCGCAGAAGCCATGGAGGCGAAAGGCCTGGACCCGTCCCAGACAGACCTCAAGTTAGTGGCCCACCCACGCGCCAAGAGCAAAGTATGGAAGTACTTTGGCTTCGACACCAACGCCGAGGGCTGCATCCTGCAGTGGAAGAAGATCTACTGTCGCATCTGCATGGCCCAGATCGCCTACTCCGGCAACACCTCCAACCTCTCCTATCACCTGGAGAAGAATCACCCCGACGAGTTCTGTGAGTTCGTCAAGAGCAACACGGAGCAGATGCGCGAGGCCTTTGCCACCGCCTTCTCCAAGCTGAAGCCCGAGGCGTCGCAGCTGACCCCACCGGACACGCTGGCCACCAAGGCTGGCCACGGCCACGAGAGCAAGCGGCAGCAGGAGCTCACGGCCGCTGTCATCGGCCTCATCTGTGAGGGCCTGTACCCCGCGTCCATCGTGGACGAGCCCACGTTCAAGGTGCTGCTGAAGACGGCCGACCCCCGGTACGAGCTGCCCAGCAGGAAATTCCTCTGCAGCAAGGCCATCCCCGAGAAGTACGGCGCTGTCCGTGAGGCCGTCCTCAAGGAGCTCAGCGACGCATCCTGGTGCGGCATCTCCACGGACATGTGGCGGAGCGAGAACCAGAACCGTGCCTATGTCACGCTGGCCGCCCACTTCCTGGGCGGTGGGGCCCCCGGCTGCCTGTCCGTGGGCTCCCGCTGCCTGAAGACCTTCGAGGTCCCCGAGGACAACACGGCCGAGTCCATCACCAGGGTCCTGTACGAGGCCTTCATCGAGTGGGGCATCAGCGCCAAGGTGTTCGGGGCCACCACGGACTGTGGCAAGGACATCGTGAAGGCGTGCTCCCTGCTGGACATCTCGGTGCAGATGCCCTGCCTGGGGCACACATTCAACGCGGGCATCCAGCAGGCCCTGCAGCTGCCCAAGCTCGCCGGGCTGTTGGCCCGCTGCCGCAAGCTGGTGGAGTACTTCCAGCAGTCGACCGTGGCCATGTACATGCTGTATGAGAAGCAGAAGCAGCAGAACATGGCGCACTGCATGTTGGTGAGCAACCGCGTGTCCTGGTGGGGCAGCACGCTGGCCATGCTCCAGCGCCTCAAGGAGCAGCAGTTTGTCATCGCGGGCGTGCTGGTGGAGGACAGCAACAACCACCACCTGATGCTGGAGGCCGCCGAGTGGGCCACCATTGAGGGGCTGGTGGAGCTGCTGCAGCCCTTCAAGCAGGTGGCCGAGATGCTCTCCGCCTCCAAGTACCCCACCATCAGCATGGTGAAGCCCCTGCTGCACATGCTGCTCAACACCACGCTCAACATCAAGGAGACCGACTGCAAGGAGCTCAGCATGGCCAAGGAGGTCATCGCCAAGGAGCTGTCCAAGACCTACCAGGAGGCGCCCGAGATCGACATGTTCCTGAACGTGGCCACCTTCCTGGACCCGCGCTACAAGCGCCTGCCCTTCCTGTCTGCCTTCGAGAGGCAGCAGGTGGAGAACAGGGTGGTGGAGGAGGCCAAGGGCCTGCTGGACAAGGTCAAGGACGGCGGCGGCGGCGGCTACCGGACGGCCGAGGAGAAGATGTACGCGCTGCCCGAGGAGCCCCCGGTGAAAAAGCTGGTGCTGGCGTCCACGCCGCCGCCCACCAGCGTCATCAACAGCATGCTGGCCGAGATCTTCTGCCAGACGGGGGGCGTGGAGGACCAGGAGGAGTGGCACGCGCAGGTGGTGGAGGAGCTTAGCAACTTCAAGTCGCAGAAGGTGCTGGGCCTCAACGAGGACCCCCTCAAGTGGTGGTCCGACCGCCTGGCGCTCTTCCCCGTGCTGCCCAAGGTGCTGCAGAAATACTGGTGCGTGGCGGCCACGCGCGTCTTCCCGGAGCGACTCTTTGGCTCCTCCGCCAACGTGGTCAGCGCCAAGAGGAACCGACTGGCGCCGGCGCACGTGGACGAGCAGATCTTCCTGTACGAGAACGCGCGCAGCGGCACCGAGGCCGAGCCCGAGGACGAGGACGAGGGCGAATGGGGCCTGGACCACGAGCAGGTATTCCCCCTAGGGGACGCCGTGCACGCCGGCTTCTTTGGCATCAGGGACGGCGGCTTCGTGTAGGTGCCGGCGGGCTGGGGGTGGGGTCACCGTGGCGCTGGACCCCGCGGATGTTCCGCTGTAAATACCCACGGCCTGCGTGCGTGTGCGTGGGTGGCCGGGCCGAGGAGAGCAAAGGCACAGGAGGGAAACATGGGGCTGCTGTGCGCGTCTTTCTTCGGGGAGCCCAGTCTCATCGTCGCAAAGTGGCAGAAATCGACAGAGAAAGTTCTGGAAGTCCCCACGCGCACCTGCTGGCTGCCGGTTGCAGATAACGAACTCCTGGAGCAGCGCACGGCCAGCAGGGACGGACGGTCGGAGGGAGGGAGCCCCGTTCGCTTCCTACATACATTAATTCCACCCCCAAGGCCGTCCTGTTCTCCGCGGGATGGTTTGCGATAAACCCCAGAAAAACATCCAAACTCCCACATCCTTCCCGGCCCACACGCCCTCGCTAGGCCTTCCCGGACCTGTTGCGCACAGGAGCTCGTGTTTACTGCCCAGCGGAAGCACACACCTTGCCTTCGGCACGGCCGGGGACACCCCTCTCCGGCCCTCGCGCCCCGTGTGGGAGACGCACAAGCTTTGGGTTTGGTGCAAAGCATGAAAAGGGCAATAGGGCGCGGGCCGTGGGGACAACGCAGGCAAAGTATTGGACGCGCTGTGTCTTCTGCCTTTTGTCGCCTCGCTGCATTTCGCTCTGTGCACATGGTCCTGGTGACCCTGAGGCGCTTGGGTCCTATCCGTGCGCATGGGTGTGCGCCCGTGTCCCATGCTTAAAAGGGGCCCTTTCCCCAAGATGACCACCAGGCCCCCCGCCCTCGGGAGCCCCGCTTTCCAAAATTACCAGGGGCCCAAGTGTGCCGAGGGTGATTTCAATTTCTCCACGGGGCCACGGACGCTTGCGTTTTGTCTTTTCAACACCGCACCGCGGGGGCCCGCTGATTTTTTTAAAAAACGGACCATGGGACATTTTGGCCTTGATTTCGGGGTCGCTCCGGCTGTTCGCAGAAACCCGAGACGCTGGCGACGTTCTGCGTGGCTGAGCACCTCCGAGAGCATCATGGACATTTAAGGAGGCGGATATGTCCCTTTCCTCGGGAGGGTGACCCCTCCCCCGCTGGTGTGGATGAGAGGAGGGACTTGTATCTTGACGCATCCGACTGGGTTTGAGCCTTCCTCATGGGATGGATGCTTTTTTTTTTCTTCTTATTTAACGCTTTCAAATTTGACCCTTGTTCAATAAACCCAAGAAACAGATGAGCTCCTAATTTATTTGTCTGATGTGTGTTCATTGTGACAGAAGCCCTCCAGTAACGGGGTGGGGGGGAGGGGCTTTTGTTTCTTTCTTGAAAGAGGTTTCCGGGCCACAAAGAATGAGTCCGTGGTGCTTTGTCCTGGGGTCCTTGCAAATGACAAAGAGTCTGATCCATTCTAGGTATTTGTGCAACCCAAATTCTATGTGAATAAAGCCACCACTTGGTGATGGGCTGTCTGGCGCGGGGGGGGGGGCCTTTTGCATTTTCCTTCATGTGAATAAAGCCGCCGCTTGGTGACAAGCCTTCACTGGCTTGTCTTCAGCGAATGGTTTTATGAGCCCCAGCCTTTCTGAGTGGTGAGCGTGGACCTTTCATTTGTGCAGACAGTTGACTGTTGCCCAGCCTGTCCTGCCTCCTCTTTAACAAAACAAGGCACCGCACGGACAGACAAATGGACAAGGCACGTGGATCTGCACCGTCACAGCCTTCTCTTCCTGCAGGGAATTGGCCGCCGTGTTGCTGGGTCGGGGCTAACTAAATATTTCCATTTCACACACAGACACGTGGAGTTAAGATGGGGCCACTTTCGGCCACAGGGACTGACGTCGAACGTGGCCAATGTCCGGCGGTCCCCGGGGAGCACGTCCTTGGCTGTGTCTGGTGATGGGCACCAGCTGTGCCCATCCTCGAGCATGGGTGCTGCACGTACAGCCCCTGGCGGCACGCGTTCTCCTCTCTGGGCCCGCGCACCCCCCCCCCCCCCACTCAGCTTCCTCACAGGTGTGCGTCTGTGTGGGCTTTATGCTCACGTCTTACTCTAAAGCCCTAAGTCTGAGCTGGGTTTTCGTTGTTGTTGTTGTTGGGGGAGTGAATCCGGGGGGCCTTCCCGAGTTGGTTCTTGGGCGCCGTAGAGGCTCATTCCCGCTCAGCACTGGTCTGTGTGGCGGTGGCTCTCAGGACCCAGGGCAGATCCGGCTCCCGTTGTCCCTGAGGAAGGAGGTATGTGTGGCTCTGTGGAGTACGCGGTCCCATCAGGGTGTGGCTGTGGTCCCGTAGATCTGCGCACGGCATGGGCGCCAGGCGGCGTGCTCCAGGCCCCAAGCCCCGTGTCGCGTCTTCCACGCAATGTTCCTGCCCTTCCGACGTTGCTCCAGCCGTTTGCAAACATGAGACTCGTCTAGGGTTTAGCACAACGGTCGCATGAAGCCTGCCATCCTCCTTCGGGGGTCCCGAGGCACGCACAGCAGCCCCATCCCGTTAGCACGTGGGCATCTCCGCCGTCTGACGTCATCCTGTGCCCACATCCTGCTTCCCAGGACATGGGCTGTAGCCGCCGTGTAGACCAGATCTGCTTGCCAGAAACACAGACCCAGGCTCCCCCATGGGATCCGTGATTCCAAACCTGCATCATTCCTGGGTTCCCCGGGTGCCCCTGCATGTCAGGACCCTGTAGTCTGTTTCTCCAAGGTTGGGGGACTCTGTGCAGCCCCTTGGTTGGGGATGTTGGCCTTCGTTATTCTGGGAGGATTCTCAGAATATCTGCTCGGCAGTCAGACCTCTGCTGATAGGCAAGCTCCAGATGCTTGTCCAGCCTCCTGATTCCAGGGCAGTTCGGCTTCTTGATTGTTCCAGACGTGCTGCATTCTCGTGGAGACATGAGACAAGGTGTGCGTTTCGCAGGTGGCAGATGACCTGTGCTGGGGGAGGGGCTTCTTGGCGGGAATGGGCTGTCCTGTTCTCTGTTAGAACCTGTCTCTGAAGCAGGGCACTTCCCGAGAGTTTATTGTGGGGTGAATGGCACCCTTGCTTCTCATCTCAGAGGTTCAGGGTTCTGGGAGATGGTACTTGAGGAGGCTTTTCCTCCTAGGTAGCTCATGGCTGGGTTTTCCCGGCAAGGACCCGTTGACTGTGCAGCAGGCAAGGAAGGATGGTGCCTCGTGCACAGTACTGGGGACATCAGCACTGTGCTTTGTGGGCATCTTGAAATTTCACTGTGGTTCTGTCCCTGGCTAACAGGTTACATACGTAGTAAGCCTTGTGATTCCATGCCTGTGTGGAATGGATGCCATATAGCTCCTGTCTGTGTCCTCTATGTGTCTGTGGTCTATGGTATATTCTACCTGCCTATCGATTATCTATGTTTCTATGTGTTTTCTAGCATGTATCT
>NW_027397078.1:42676332-42682692 GCF_003265705.2 Callorhinus ursinus
TCCATCCATCCATCCATCCATCCATCCATCCATCCATCCATCCATCCTATAGTTTTGTGGTTAAACTGAAGGTGCATTGAGTGACTTTTATTCTACCTCCATGACATTTAATGGGTTGATGATGTTTCCTTACGGGACAGCTGTCATCAATTGATGTGTCGCAGATTTGCAGTTTTGCTCACTTTCTAAATCGTTCTGGAAGGAACCATGTGATTCCTACAGTCAGGCCTCCCCAGGTCACAGGGAACGTCCAAGGACTGGACCTTTCAAGCTTCTGTGCCAGGGGAGGTGGGTAGAGCATCCATCTGCACTCAGTGCCTGGTCCCCTGCCTCCTAGGCTGGCGTGGCTCCCAACCCTTCACACACATTTGGCTAGGGAGATAAGACATTAGGGTCAGGTCAGCAGACTGCAATGTCAGCCGCCTGCAGGGGACACTAAGGCAGGGCCCTGCAGGGGATGTGCAGAGTGGATGTTGGCTGCCTTGGGACCTCCCCAAAGAGGAGCCTGTTCCTTACAGGCTGGGCTGTGAGCCTGGAGAGGGGTTCTCCAGAGGGGGACACACGGGGAGGTCCAGGCAGGGCAAAGACACCAGGGTGCAGGCATCTGAGCCAAAACAGGCTGCCTGGCTGGTGTCCAGCATGAAGGACACCCCCTTGGAGGGGCTGGCGAGGGTGTGGGTGGCAGGCTGGCTGAGCCCCTCCCTGGCCTTGTCTTTTCCTGGCCACCCCAGTAAGGAGTTTGAACGCATTAGGCCTGGACCCGTGGTTGGACAGGAGGTGCAGATACACAGTCGGGGTCATGGCGGGCAGAGCAGGGAGTGATGGTCGTGGAGGAAAGGAGTCTGGAGAGATGCTGGAGCTCTGTCTCTTCATCATGTGAGGTCAGAGCAAAAAGGTAGCCGTTGACAAACCAGGGGGTGGGTTTTCACCAGACACTGAACCAGCGGGCACCTGGATCTCCCACTTCCAGCCTCCAGGACCTCGAGAAGTAAACGTGTGTCGTTTTAAAGCCGCTCCTTTCTAGGGTGTTATGCAGGCTGTGTGAGTCAGCGATGTGTAGGGAAACAGAACCCATAGCTCGTGTGACGCGTTCTCCCCCTTCCTGCACGTTCTCTGATGCTTTTCAGACCGTCAACTGATTAGACGAGGCCCACCCACAGTGCAGAAGGCCCTTGGCTTTACTCTGCACCAGATGCAATGCTCATCTCTTCCAGAAACACCCTCACAGACAGACACACCCAGGAGGAATGTGTCACCAGCTCTCTGAGCTTCCCTCAATCCATGTGTGACGAACCCTCACTCGAGCTGGCTCCTACAAGTACCTGAGTGGGTGCCGCTGGGCTGGGTCCCAACCGTCACATCCCCCATCCACGCTCCCCAGGAACCACACTGCTTTCCCATAGTGCTCATGGTTTGCCCTCAGCGCACAGTAGGGAGCAAACCCTCCTTGCACAACGGTGCTCCTTGGAAATACCAACAACACGCCCGGAAACCACCCTCTGTGTTTTCCACACGGGGCATGTTGTCTTCTTCCCATTTACCCTCACACCACCACCGGGGACCCTCCCCAGACGGCTGTGTCCGTGGGTGTTCACCCTTCCTCAACATCATGTTTGTTTTTTAATTAATAGATTTTATTTTTTATTTTTAGAGTGGTTTTAGGTACAGCCTAAAATAAAGACATATCCGGAATGCAATTAAATATGTCCAGTAGCAACATTGAGGGGAACATACAGAAATGTCCCACGTACCCCCATGACCACACACATGCGTAGCCTCCCCAGCATCCATACCTGCCCCATAGACGGTACGTTTCCTACAATCGGCGAACTCGCACCAACACATCATTAGCACGCACATGCATATACTTTACGTTAGGGCTTCTTCTTGGGGTTGTACATACTGTGGGTTTGCAGACATGTGCCATGACACGTGTGCATCGTTATTGAGTCACGCAGACGACTGGCACCTCCCTAAAAATCCTCAGTGCTGCACCTGCCCATCCCTCGTCCCCCATCCCTGGCCGACCACTGATCTTTCTCCTGTGTCCGCGGTTTTGCCTTTTCTGGAATGTCCTAGAGCCGGAAGCACACAGGATGGAGCCTTTTCAGACCGGCTCCCTTCCCTTCTCAGCATGCACGTAAGGTAACTTTGTGGCTTCTCACGGCTTGATAGATCATTTCTCTTTAGCACTGACTAATACTCCCCTTGCCTGAACAGACTGCACCTTACGCATCATCCATCCACCTGCTGAAGGTCACCTGCGTCATCTTTCCGAAGAGAGCACATTATGCCCTGGTCCCTTTGGGGTCGGAACGTGTGAAAAACAGTTTTCCGACGGTGTTGCCTTCCTGCTGTTTGAGGCGGCGTGCGGGGCTGGCTGGATCTCTGAGTTGTTTCTCTGGTCAGCCGACCACGGGGAGCCCCGTTTCAAGCCCGGGATGCTGGAGCAGCTTTCCTGGGGCAAGACTGAGCATTTGGAGGAAGCACAGAGCTTGTTCCCGCTGCAACATGAGCTCGTCCCTGCACAGTGCATGTGGGATTGGGCCAAGAGCCTGGGTCTGGGGAGGGCTGGTCCATTAGGGAAGTAATTCCAGCCCCGCTCCCCCCCATCTCCTGATTTCAGACCACCTCTGCGATGCAGCCGGGGTGGTGAGCTCATTCCCTTTGCTGCACGGTGACGTGTGTCGATCTCCAGGCGGTGGTCACGGGTCCTCACGGCGGCGGCCCTGAGACGGAAGGCTTATGACCACAGAAGGCAAGCTTGTTGGGCGGAAGACAGCCCAGCGTCCGGCTCCGGTTCTCCCTCTTCTACCACCATTGAAGGCACAAGGACCTATTTGCCTGACATCTGCGCTGGTGTATCGTGGTGTCGAGATGTGCTGGTATGTGCTGGACGCCCGGTCCTCCGCTCATGACCGTGGCACCATGTTGGTGCATCATCCACGCTTCTCTGGCTCAGCTGGCCGTCCCCCACCTGGGTCCCTGCCATTTCTGTTGCTGACCTCAGGCTTTGCTCCACCAGCGTGCTCAACAAGGAGGTCCTCCCTTTCCAGGGAGCCTGCCGTGCACAGGGCGTCTGGGTCTTGGCTTCCGCCCAGTGCTTTTTTGGGGGTTACTGCTCTGGTTCCCCCGTTGTCCTTGCTCGAGGCAGTGGCTTCGCTCACGAAGGAGCTCACTCACGTAGGGGGGGGTCCAAGCTTCTGGGTGATGGCTGTCGGTCTACACCTGTGTTGCATGGAATGATGTGTATGTTGTGATGGTTAATTTTACGTCATCTTGGCTGGACCATGTGTGCACACGTGTGGTCAAACACTAGTTTAGATGTTGCTCGGAAAGTATGTCTAGATGAGGTTAACGCTGCAATCAGTAGTCTCTGAGTAAAGCAGGTGACTCTCTCTAGGGTCGGTAGGCCTTGTCCAATCAGTTGAAAGCTTCGTGAGAAACAGATTGACCTCCCCTTTGCTGGTGGATGTGATTTTTTTGTTGACCTTGTTAGGACGCTTTGATTTATCGCTCTACAAGATGAGTGCCTTTCAAACATAATCCTACGGTACATACTAGTTTGTCTCTTACCTTTTCCCCTTGGATTGGTGGGCCTTGTCCGATCGCTTGAAGGCTTGTGAGCAAACAGACTGACCTCTCCGGACAAAGAGGAAAATCTGTGTCCAGGTGGCTTTTGGACTCTTGCTGCAACATTAGCTCGTCCCTGGGTCTCAGCCTGCTGGTCGACCCTGCAGAATACAGACTAAAATATATGCAGTTACGTGAACCAGTTCCTTAAATTAAATCTCTGTCTCTCTCTCCACATAGTCTTTTGATGTGTTTCTTGGGAGAACCCTCATACATCCTTTATGTGGAAGGGACATGGGGCTGGACCCCATCGCAGCTGGAGAGCACATGTCTGCAACTCTTTTATTGCATCGTGTGGTAGGGCCCCAAGTGCCAAGCATCTCCACGTCATGCAAAACACGCATCGCCTTTGGTCACCGCGCCCACCGTCCATGCCTTCACTTTGAGTTCTGCAGATGAGTCTCTCTAGTGCAGGTGGGCCTCGTCCGATCAGTTGAAGGCTTTGTGAGAAAACGGTCTGACCTCCCCTTTGCTGGTGGATGTGATGATGTTTTTTTTTTTTCCCGATATTGCTGTGACGCTTTGATTTAGCGCCCTCTAACATGAATACCTCTCACACACAATCCTATGTTACGTACTAGTTTGTCTCTTACCTTTCTCCTTTGGATCCTTTCTTCATGGCTTATTGGAATGCAAGGATACGTGTGTAGAAAATACCTGCCTTTGTTTGGATGGTCCCTTTCTTGACTGTCACGTTATAAATGCTTTTTTTTTTTTAAAAGATTTATTTATTTATTTGAGGGAGAAAGAGCTGTGGGGAGGGGCAGACAGAGAGAGAGGATCTCAGGCAGATTCCCTGCTGAGCCTGGGGCCTGAGATCACCCCCTGAGCTGAACTCAAGACTCGGCCGCGTAACCGACTGCACCATGCAGGTGCCCCTAAACACTGTTTCTAATAGAAGCTTGACTGACCTGACCCCCAGGTCATTCCCTTTCTCGTAGTGCGTATGAACCGATTATCGGATTTTCTCCCCCACTTTTATGGAGATTAGTTGGCGAGACATTGTGCACGTCTAATGTCAGAGGTGCTTGCAGAAAATTTCGGAAAGCTCACGGGCACGTTCTCCACGCGGTGGTTGTTTTGTTTTCCTGTACTGAATATTTCCTAGAAACGGAATCCACGTCCTATGTGGGCTCGGGAGCGTGGCTTCTGTCCCGGAGCGTCGTGGCCTCGCGGTCCATGCACGGGGCAGCAGCTATCAGAGCTCTGTTCCTTTTCACAGCTGAGTCCTGCTCTATCCACGGATGGACCCCGTGTTGTGTATCCATTCATCCAGCGGTGGGCACCTGGGCTGTTCACACCTCCCTGGCTCCCATGCATAATGCCGCTGTGAGCCTCCCCGCAGGCGTGTGTGTGTGTGTGTGTGTGTGTGTGGACACCTGCTTCCGTGTCTCCTGGATGGATGGACGCCGAGGAGTGGAATCACCGGGCCACGTGCTTTCTCCGCTGCTCTTCGAAAGTGCCCGAAGCATTTTCCACGCCCACCGGTCACCCAGGATGGTCCCAATTTCCCTCCCTGCTCGTCAGCCTTTGCGCGGCGATGTTCTTATTTCCCCCGAAATGAGACCCATGCTAGCGGACCTGAAGCAGTGTCTCCCTGTGGCTTTAGTTTGCGTTTCCCTTTTGTGGACGGTGCTGAGCATCATTTCGGGTGCTTGCTGTACAGAGTGCCATTCTCATCTCCCAGTGGGGAATGCGAACACGTTACTTAATGGCGGGGGATGGGAGGCACGTGAGACCCTCCTGCGTCCACGAGGAAGTTAAGACGGCTCGCACGGGTCTGCCTAGGGCAGGTAACATGGAGCGTCCGTCAGCGTCCGATCAGAGTTGGTGTTGCTGCCCATGCTCTGGGTTCACACCACACCTGCCCCTGGCGTCCACCTTGTGTCTTGACGGCAGACGGACGCCGGTGTGTGCAGCCCTCAGCATTTGAGAAAAGGACCAGGGCGTGCCATTAACAGCAGCTCCAATGGGAGCCCTAAAACACACGGGCATTTCCCACACAACGGGACAGGAGCCAAGACGACAAAGACTGCTTTGTTTTTAAATTTGTGTTTTGAAAAGCAGGCTGTATCATATGGCCCGAGCTCATTAGACTTTTTGCAGATCGCTGTAATTCCCGTGCAGTTGCGAGAAAGAATATGGAGAAACCAGTCTCGTGTACCCTTTCCCTGATTGTCCCGCAGGGATAACATCTGGCAAATCTATATGGTATGTGATCCCAACGCATGTGTCAGCAGGGAGGCAATGCATTGCTCTTTTTCCATGTTTCTTGTTTTCATGGGGAGCCAACGGTGTGTTGGTGCGGTTAGCAGTCTGGGATCTCTTTGCACGTGGAGGGTAGTGAATCCCCCCTCTGCATTTGCGTGATGCGATCATTTCAAGAATGTCACATAAACGGAGTCACACACAATGCAACCCTTTTAAAATTGCTTCCCCCCGCCCTGCAAACTCGGCATAATTCCCTGGAGGGTCCTCCCAGTTGTTGCTAGAACAATAAGGCTTTCTTTTGCAAGAACACCTGTAAAGACTCTGGCCTAAAACGGCATTCACACAGAAGATCTTTGTCTTGCCAACAAAGTGGGCATTGCATCTTTTATGTTCGAGCATCTTTGCGTACCCGTGCGAGTGTGCCCGTGGCATCAGTTCTCAGCACCGGAGGTGCCGGGTCAAAGGGAATACGCACACACGCACGCCCGCTTTGCACGGCCCCCGGCAGCCCCTCTG
>NW_027397078.1:42682702-42690020 GCF_003265705.2 Callorhinus ursinus
GCTTTGCACGGCCCTCGGCAGCCCCTCTGCTGAAGAGACACAGTCTTGGGGCCAAACGAATCGTTTTGGTGCGAGCATGCACTTTTCCCCCCCAGGGACCAACAATCCTGGGGGTGTGGGGGCGGGCCCAGCTGTTGTGATGGATGAGCACCAGTCACCTGCCTTACCTCCATCGTGTTTCGTTAAAGGAGTGTGTTTCAGCAGAGTGTTTTACACGTGAATGTTTGGATTCACCGTCCAGGAGTCCCTTCTTCATTTTCTTTGTCTCTTCTGGGGGGAGGAGGAGAGTAGATGTTCATGTTCTTTCACAAGACCCTTTATGGGCGAAGAATGCCCCCTTTCTTCTACGCCCCGCACTCTGTCATTTGCCCTTTGATATTACCTGACGCACGTCCGACTCTTTAGAACGCAGCCTTTTCTTTATGGGCTCTGCGTTATCCGACGTCTCCCTGCACGAATTCTGCATGGTCCTTAGAAAAGACATGGTCGTGGAGAGATCATCCGCTGAAAATCAGCCACCAGCGCGTTCCCCTCTGTGTTGATGATCGGATTTTTAAATATTTGAGATGTTTAAATATTTAAATCATTTACGCAATATTTTAAACAGTTCAAGTGTCTGAGTATTTAAATTATTTAAACAATATTATAAATCTTTCAAGTATCAAAATATGTAAATTATTTAACAACTATATTAAGTAGTTCAAGTATTTGAATCTGTAAATTATTTAAACAATATTTTAAATCTTTCAAATATTTGAGAACTTAAATTATTTAAATAAAATTATTTAAATAAGTAATGAATACATAATAAAAAATAATTCAAATGTTCAAAATGTAATGATACATAATAATAAATAAAAATAGATAATTTATATCTTTCAAATATTTGAATATTTAATTATTTGAATATTTGAATCTGTAAATGATTTAAACAATCTTAATATTTCAAGGATTTCAATCTGTAAATTCCTTAAACAATATTTTAAAATCTCTCAAATCTTTGAAAATTTAAATTATTCAAATAGAAGTATTTAAGTAAATAATCAATGAATAAGAAATAAAATAAAAATAATTCAAATATTTAAATAATTTTAAATCTTTCAAATGTTTGAATATTTAAATTATCTGAATATTTGAATCTGTAAATGATTTAAACAATATTTAAATAGTCCAAGTGTTTGAATATGTAAATTATTTAAATAATGTTTTTAAATATTTCACATCTTTACTGGGGCTGTGTCTTGTTTCCTGTGCTGTGGTCAGTGAGCTGAGGATGTACAGAGCTGTCCTGTTACTGCTTCCCTACACGTTGGCCTTCGCCGAGGCATGAGGTCAACCCTCCACATCTGAGTTCTTAAAAAAGAAAAATGACCCACGAGGGCTCTAAACATAGTCCGGGCTCAGGACGGGAGCTCCTTCTCAGGACAGCCTGCAAACATCTTGCCTTTGCCAAGCAGTCTTGGGAGGTGCTGGTTGCTTTCCTTGCTATTTGGGTTGTGGGCTTGCCCCCCAGACACATCGGAGGTGCACCGTTGGACCGTGAGGCTGCCGAACTAGGTGGTTTGGGGACGAAAGCAGCAGGCATTGAGCGTTGTCCCTGGGCGGCCTCACCGTGCGTTTGGGGCAGCTGCTGTCCCGGTACAAGCTGGTGTGGTGCAGATCAGGTTACAGCTGCACCTCCCCACAGCTCCCTCTGATCCCCGTCGGAGGTGAGCCGGCCTGTGGGACTCGCTGGTGATGGATGCTGCTCTGCAGGGCAGATGGTGGCATGCAAGGTGATGGACAGTGATCCCATGTCTCTGTTTGCCACCGGGTTTTGGGGGGAAGCATAGAAGGCATCTGGGCTGGAACTGACTAGCATCCGGGAGATAAAGGAGAGGGGAGAGTGGCTGGCTCACCTGTGCTCCTAGGGAGCCCCGCTAGCCAGGCTGGGGTGTCCTTGCGCAGCTGTGTGCATGAATGTGCACCAATTTCTAGGGTTTGAATTGTGCCCTCCCCAAAAAAGATACGTTGAAGTCTCAGCCCCTGGTACCTGTGAAGGGGATCTTATTTGGAAATAGGGTCTCTGCAGATGGTCAAGTTAAGATGAGGTCAGTAGGGTGGGCCTTGATCCCATAGGACTGGGGTCCTTATCAGAAGAGGGGATGAGAGCACACAGACATGCACAGAAGGAGAACCACGCAAGGACACAGGGAGAACACAGGGTCTGCATGCCAAGGAGAGAGTCCTCGGGGGGAACCAGTGTTAGTCTCTCTCTCTCTCTCTCTCTATCATCTATCATCTATTCAAACATCCATCCTTCTCTCCATCCATCCATCTTATTGATCATCTCTCTCTTTATATATATAGATAAACAAATATATATGACATATCTGTCACCTCTCTACATAGGTATATATACATCCCCCCCACACATATGTATATTTTTTGAATTTTAATCATTTTAAGGAATTGGCTCATTCAACTATGAAGACTTGTCAAACCCACAATCTGGAGGGTGGACCAGCATGCTGAAAACCCAGGGCAGACCTACAGTTTGAGTCTGAAGGGTATCTGCTGGGGAATGGACTCTTGCTCAGGGGGTATCAGTCTTTGCGCTACGAACGCCGTCAACTGATTAGACGAGGCCCACCCACACCAGAGAGGAGAATCTGCTTTAGTCACAAACTGCCGATTTCAGTGTTAATCACATCCAAAAAAAATAAAAAATAAATAAATAAAAAGACCCAGGTTCACAGAAGCACCCAGAATGATGTTTGAGTGCGTATCTGGGCACCGTGGCCCAGCTGATTAGACACATAAAATCAACTATTCCAGAAGATGTGACGTTCACACCTGTAATATGGTTGTTCTGGGCTCGGCGGGAGGGAGAGGCAGCTGCAAGGCCGGGGACTGGGGACTTGATAGTGTGACGCCTGGACCCTCTTGGGCAGGTGGGGGGGGTGGTGTCGGCGTCTTGCTTTGGAAATCAGCTCTCTGGGAGAGACTGGGATTGGCCCACAGCCAGTGTGCTCACCAGACATCGGGACGTGTAGGCTCACCCTTGGCATGGGTGGATTCCAGAGAACCGAGTCCCTCGACCTCCACTCCAGTGCCTTTCTCTGGGAGTCTCTCCACCCACTGTGCACTGGGTGTACCTTCTCCTTTCGTCTTTGGGTTTTAGCCGCCATGGCTTGTTCAACCTTCTGTGTGCACGGGAAGCTCTGGGATGCCGATGGAGCAGGTGCAGACCCCAGTGTTCATGCGGGATCTGGGATGGAGCAGCCTCTCTTCCTCCCCATGATGCCCTTACCTGATGCAGACTGGGAGCCCGCGTCTGAGACGCGTGTAATGTGTGCATTTCAGCGCACGTGTGTATAAACGTATAGGATTCAGCATCTCTGAGCCTCAGCAGCTATGTGCAGGGTGAGCGATCAAGACCAGTCTTCCGAGGGCAGTTTGGTTTCGTGTCTGCGTCCACCAGTTTCCTCATGGTGCGGCCGGTGGTGTTACTGGTTGTCCGCGGGGCTCTGCAGGGCTTTGGGCTTGTATAGGAAAAAATCCTACGTGCGGACTGGTGGGGATTCTTCTTGAGCTGGTCCTGGAGGAATTGGGATGCACGTTGCAGAACAAGAGGTTCACTGCATTTATCGGGACAGCATGGTGTGCATGGTGATGGTGGACACATTGGGGCTTACAGGAGGGGGACGTAGCAGGTCAGCAGGGATGGGGTCTCCCTGGCATGCAGGGATGAGCCCCGACACCTTGGGGGGCCCCCAGCAGGTAGCTCTGGCCCCGCCCACCACCTGTCTGCCTCTGTCTCTCCTGCCCATCGGGCCAAGCGGCCCTCAGTCTTGTTTCCAAACGCTTCCTCAGCATTCCCTCCTCTTGCACCTGCCTTGTGTCCTCACCCCCCCTTTGCACGATGCTTGCAGGTCCTTCCCCGCCTCACCCAGCTCTCACCCCTGCCCCCCTCCTCTGGAAGCAAGCTGAGTCTCCCCAGGACCCCTGTGTGCCTGCGTGCACACTGTCCTCACCTCCTGCCTCCTCTCTGGGAGGAGGAATTTTAAAGTCCCTGAGGAGATGTTCTCAGTGCCCTCCCCAGCACCCTCCACGTTTTGGGGCAGTCCCTGCATTCAGGAGGGGCTTATGCCGTCTGTCCATCCACACAGGACAGACCCGTCTCTGACCTGCCCCATGCCTTTGCATTCTCGGTGATGCTCCATGCACATGAGGGCACGTCCTAGCCCGAGAATGCCCTCCAATGCTGTATCTTCAGTTGACAAAGAATAACCTTCATGCCTTCACAGAACAATGGCAGACGTGCTTCTCTTCCTTTGTAAGAAAACCCAACAGGCGCACGCAGGACGTTTCAGGAGAAAAGAAAGAAGAACGCGTGCTCATTTTCAGGACTTGCAAGGCGCTGGGAAGTGTTGGCAGCGCGTCTCCAATAGGAGCTCCCGTTCTGCGTTCTGCTCCTGGCCTGGGGTTTTGCAAGCCCTGCACCGAGCTCCGTGGAGGGGACACGGGGTGGGACCCAGCGTGGGTGTGCTGCATGGGCCCTTACGGTCTGTGGTGCCATCTGGGGAGGCCAGCGTCCGAGTCTGGCGTGGATGCCTTGGCAGCCATGTGTGCACCAAGCCCGGAGCTTGGACAGGTGAGAGCTGTTTCATCCAGAAGCAGATGGCTGCCATGTTCCCACTCTCGCTGGCGAGGGTCCAGCATGGAGGGTTCCCATCATGGGTGAGCATTTCTGTTGGATGGGATGCCCGTGTTGAAGCTCTGTGACACAAAACAGCATGGGTTTTAGGCCAATCTGAGGCCAGTGTTGGGGGGAGGCACTGGGTCAGCTGCTCAGAACCATCTCTGACATTGTTTCCCTTTTCTCTTTGGCTGCTAGGAAGCTCAAAGCTGAATTTGCACTCAGAGTCCATGGGAGGGGTCTTATGATCAGCAGAGCTGCAGACGATTTTTAATTTTCCTGGCTGGTTCAAATCTAACTCAGGAACTGAGTTTTAGGATTTCTTTGATTGCCCCCACCCCTAATTCATGTGCATCGTATAACCAACTTTTGAACATTGTATTTTGGCATGTTCAACATTTAACCTGAAATTTTTTTAAAATTTTAAATCATTTCTGTTTATTTGGGTTAATCCTGGAAAGCTTAACGGCCAGGGAATGCGTATGCTTAAAGTTTTAAGCTGGGAAAATACAAGTGTTCTTTTTCTAAAGGACAAGTAATACGCAGTAGGGGGAGGCTTAGTAATGTCTTACAAAATTAAGTTTTCCATTGTAAGTTTTTTATGTCCAGAAACAACACTCGTGACCTCGAGCAGTCGATGCCGTTTATCACACTTTTGGTGATTCTTGTGTGTCGCAAATCACAATTGTTTGTGAAGTGTGGATTCACCCGTGTATTTATGGATCAGCATGGAAACGGCTGTGCGGGCTTTCCCTGTAAACCAGCCCCCTCCTGTCTTCACCACCCAGGACATATATTTCCAGGGTATGGCCAATAATTACCGGCTTTGGAGCACCCTGGTCTTGCCACTGCCTGTCTTTGGTGTGATTTGGTTCCACGGGGCGCGTTTTTGCATTTGGAGAACCGTCTCCCGCGTGCCGAGTCCTGATAGGAGGTGTTCTGGTTCCAAGGCCACATCTTCCTGTTGTTCCTTTGGGGCCATTTAATAGAATGAGCTGCCACAAGGTTGGACTTCTCCATCTGAGTCATGTACACAGTCATTTTGGTTTCCGATTTTGGTGGCTGGAGTCATGTTCCCCAAAGATGTCGGTGTCCTTAAGCCCTGGAAAGTCTATGTCATATACTCACGAGGCTAAAAGAGAATAACAGTTGAGGACGGAAATTAAGATTGCCAATCAGATGACCTTGAGATGGGGATTTGTGACCTCCAGAACTGTAGGATCATACGTTTGTGTTTGGGTGGCACTGATTCTCAATGGATATCCAGCCAAGGTTGGGGAGAGGGGACAGACTCGTCCCATGTCCCCGTCCTTGGACAGTTGACTGTGTTTGGGACGATGGTATCGTAGGTGATGGGACAGATTGGTGGGCTGAGCAGGTGGCCAGAGTCCTGGCTAGCTCAGCCTGTGCTCATTCCCACCATGGCCCACAGATGCCCCCTTGGAGAGGGGTTGTAATCCCGTTAGAAATCCAAACCCTTGATTATGACCCGGAGCTCCTGCTTCTCACCTGTGGTCCAAGGCTCTGTGGGCTCTTCCACTCAACGTCCTGAAGCACACATGATGAGCTACGTAGAGATAAAATCTTTTTAGATTTCCAGGGTCAACTCACTTATGGCACTTGGGACTCAGAATTACGGTATCCGCTGGGAGGTAACTCCAGGGACCCCTGAGTCAGCTGGGCCGCGCTTGGCGGGAAGCCGATCAGACTTGCCTGATGCATCATGGCGTTGGGAGAAAACGATCTGAGGATCTGTGCCGTCCTCAGTCTGGGTAAATGGAAGGTCCCGGTGACGCTGGACATAGACACGTTGGGTAGGAAACCACCTTCAGGGGATGGAGCAAGCAACCACGGGCGTTGAAAGACGTTTCGTCGGGCTCACTCCGTCAACCAAGAAATGTGGTGCCGGGCTGGAGGAGGGTCTCCGTTCTGTACCTCCCTGTGTCTGATCCGTGTGAGTTCCTTTCATACTTCGTACCCAAAGGCCAAGGGGCATTCTTTGTGAAGAAGATAGTGCTGTCCTCGGGAGAGCATATTCTGGAAGATCACCTGCTGCTCTTGGCATTGGAGCGAGTTCAGGGTTCCTGTGCCCGTTGCTCACTTATAAGCTAAGGGGTTGGACCGGGTCCAGGGGTCACTGCAGTTTCTTGGTCCCCCCGACCCCCGTTCCTGGGGCAGGGGGTGTAGATGGTGCTCTGTCATCACTCCCGTTCCTCCCGTACATCTGTTTCTCATTGTGTCCTGAGCATGAGCCAAGGGATCTGCCTGGGGTGAGGGCATCTTGTCTTAGCCCATTTGGGGCGCCATAGCAAAAACGCCATGGACGGGGGGCTTCACCAGCAGACACTTACTTCCCACCATTGTGGTGGCTGGATGTCCACGACTAAGGTGCTGGCAGATTGGATTCGTAGATGCTGTTCTTCTGGCTGAGTCCTTGCACGGTGGCAGGGGCCAGGGGCCTCCTTGGGGTCTCCTTTATAGGGACACTGATTCCATCCTGGAGGCACTCATGACCTGATCACCTCCCAAAGACCCCCACCTCCACCCTCATGACCTGGTCACCTCCCAAAGACCCCCACCTCCACCCTCATGACCTGGTCACCTCCCAAACACCCCCACCTCCACCCTTATCACCTG
>NW_027397078.1:42695020-42695309 GCF_003265705.2 Callorhinus ursinus
CCCAAAGACCCCACCTCCACCCTCATGACCTGGTCACCTCCCAAAGACCCCCCCCTCCACCCTCCTGACCTGGTCACCTCCCAAAGACCCCCACCTCCACCCTCATGACCTGGTCACCTCCCAAACACCCCACCTCCACCCTCATCACCTGATCACCTCCCAAAGACCCCACCACCACCCTCATCACCTGATCACCTCCCAAACACCCCCCCTCCACCCTCATCACCTGATCACCTCCCAAAGACCCCCACCTCCACCCTCATGACCTGGTCACCTCCCAAAGACCCCC
>NW_027397078.1:42695409-42710093 GCF_003265705.2 Callorhinus ursinus
CCTGATCACCTCCCAAAGACCCCACCACCACCCTCATCACCTGATCACCTCCCAAACACCCCACCTCCACCCTCATCACCTGATCACCTCCCAAACACCCCACCACCACCCTTATCACCTGATCACCTCCCAAAGACCCCCACCTCCACCCTCATCACCTGGTCACCTCCCAAAGACCCCCACCTCCACCCTCCAAATCCCATCCCTTGGAGGGTTGGCCTTCGACATATGAATTTTAGGGGAGGAAACACCCACATTTACATCGTGGCACATTTCCTTTGCTGTTTCAGGGTAGGGAGTGGCCTTCCATCTCTGCTTGATCCAGCAATGGATGGGTTAGCTCATTAATTTAGTCAATGAACACTCATGGAACACCAGCCTGGCACCTGCCGTTGGGCCAGGTAGTGAGGAACAGGGAACCTGAGACAAGGTGTGTGCGCCCAGGCAACACTGGCTGAGGGGGGAGGAGGCCAGCCAAAGCGTGCAGGTGCAGAGGGTTGTTCTTCCCACGTAGGGCAGACGAAAGCTGTCTAGATGGGACCATGAGCACAGATGACCACCCCTGGGCCCCTACGTCTGAGACTAAGTCTTGACTGGGAATGGCCTCCATGTTGCATGGGGATGCTTCCCAACAGTGGAGAGGCCTCCTGCATGGGTGTGGATACCACACTTAGAAGCACACACAAGGTCTTAGTGCTTGCATGACATCCCACAGAACCATGAGCTCTTTCAGAGCATTATTCCCTACTACCGTCATGGTTTATCATAGGGGTCATGAACATACCAGTCGGGAGCACCACCGTGAGCTTGAGAACCCCGAAATGATCACCTTTCCAATGTTATGGATGTCTTCCCGGCCCATCGTGACTGCAGGTGGAATTTCTCACCTGCGCTTGGGCACTCAGGACCGCTTCCTCTGTGACTGTGGACACCAGGGACATGGCTGCAGTGAGAAACGTGGGGTCCACTGTGGATTTCCAGGGCACATTCCTGGAAGTGATTTTGCTTCGTCAACGGATGAATGCGTTTCAGGTTGCACTAGATACTGCCCAAGGATCCCTACCCACATTGGGATTTCCCCCTCTTGCATTCCTACCCACGGCATACACAAGCACCTGCTCACCAGCACTGTGTCAGAGAAGCGTGGTGTCAGAATGCTTGGGCTTGTCAAGTCTGATGGTGTCTCAGTGAGTTTTTGTGAACATCTCTCTTTTTGGGTAAAAACTCACACGCCTTTGTAAGGACCATGTTGTATGTTTTCATATACACAATTATGTTCACCCTTTTTCTTCATAGGGTGTTGTTTTTCTTGATTTGTAAGAACTCTTTACATGTTAGGAAAATAGCCCTTTGCATGTGATCAGGGTTGCAAAATTTTTTTTTTTCTAATTTATCATTTACTTCTAACTTTGCTTTGGTTGTGGGTTTTTTTTTTCATGCAAAATTATTTTAGTAGCGAAATTTGTCTACTTATTCTTCTCAACTTTGACTTATAATTAGGAAGCTGTTTCATACTCTGAGGTTAAAGATAGATGGGTACATGCTTTTTTCCCCTAATAGGTTCATTGTGTAACTTCTACCCCTTGGTTAATTTTGATGTGTACTATATGAGGTATGGGTCTAATTTTGCCTTTTTTCCAAATGTCTGTTGACGTGTCCCAACACCGTTTATTAAAAAGTTCATCTTTGGGGAGCCTGGGTGGCTCAGTCGGTTAAGCGTCTGACTCTTGGTTGGCTCAGGTCATGATCTCAGGGTCTTGAGATCTCAGGGTCTGACTCTTGACACTCACTGGGCTCTGTGCTCAGCATGGAGTCTGCTTGAGATTTTCTCTTCCTCTCCCTCTGCTTCTCCAGTGCAAACCAGGCAATCCACAGCCCTCTGCCCACCACGTCTGTGACCACATTGTTGGCCCCTGTCCACCCTACCCACGCAAATCATTGCAGGACCAGGGACACACACGTAGGGACAGCCCTTGTGACCCAGAATCTACTGAAATTATTCACACCAGCCCATGCTAAACCTGCTAAACCTGCTTCCCTGACCCATTTCTTCCCACAATGAAGACTCCTGACCACATTTCCGTGTCCCTCTGCCTCCTGACCCACCTTGTTGCTTCCCCGTGTGGCTCCATGGTGCATCGTGGCATGGCAGGCCCCCTCATCTTGGGAACTGTGTGCAAAAACTAGCTTTGCAACAACGGGCACTCATCACCTGGTCTGTTGTCCTTCTCCATACCTGAGTAATAGTAAAACCTACATCCTGTCCCATGTTGCCTGGGAGCATTGACCCTGGACTCTCATCTGCGCTCGTAAATGCTACTCCCATGCTTGCTCCCGACCTTTCTGCCAATCATTTTGCTGATACTCCAGTTGGTTCCTGCCAAGCCCTTGGCTGGGGATGAGCAAGCGTTTATCAGGTGCCTTTGACCAGGCTGGAATGACTCAGGGCTAATCCACCCTGTTGCATTCCTGCGTCTCGAGCCCGTGGGAATCCACGAGGAATCCAACCACAGATGCCGAACCACGACACCCAGGGCCCATGGGGCGTTCTCCTGTGGCTGAATTCTTCCATAGGTGGACTACACTTCTAAAACTCACTTTGATTTGTTTTTTCTTTTTCTTCTGCAGTTTTGGCCCCACAACCTGACCGTGTTGCTATAGTGACCGGAGGCACGGATGGAATTGGCTATTCCACGGCGAAGCATCTGGCGAGACTCGGCATGCATGTGATCATAGGTGATGATTGTATTGTTGGCTAATGGAAGATACCCAGTGGTTCGCTTATATAGAAACAGTGATTTGCTTATAGGTAGAATAGATCTGGGAAACACCTAAGGATGTCCTTATAAGGACTCCGGTCCTAGTGCAATGAGGACCCACCTCATTGACCTCATTTTACCTAACCACCTCTTTAAAGACTCCCTCTCCAAATAAGGTCACATTCTGAGCACCTGTGGGGTCCGGGCTTCAACCTATGAATTTGGGGAAGACAGAACATAGCCCAGTGTAGACTCTGAACAGGTTTTCAAAGACTGGCTTCCTCTGCAACTGCATCCCTTAGACACTACATTGTCCATTCTTCTTTTTGAAACTCTCTCTCTGTTCCTTATCCTGGTGTAACTCCTCTTTGAAAATGAAGGGATTTTCTTTGCCTGGGAAAGGGAACAGAGTTCAAATGAACCCATTGTACTTTTGTTAATTTTCCCAGTGAATTGGGGGCAGAATTTTTAATCCGCTGGGAAAAATAATATGGTGCACATCACCTTTGGAAAAGAAAAAAAACACTTCATGCTAATTATGTCCCCCATTGACATCATTTGCATTTAATAATACCTTTTATGGTGTCGTGTTTTTACAGAAATCACATTATACCTCTGGTTTTAGGTGTTAAGGATTGCTTTCACTTAAGACTTTCTATGTAACATTACCCATGGTCCTTTACTTACTCATTAATGATTTATTTCTTCCTTTCTCCCATTTTTTTCCTCCAACTTTTCTCCGCCGTCCTTTTTTAAAGGATAATTTGGGGTCAGAAGCGATAGTTGGGGCTGGGTACTTGAATATGAATGTGTTCCACTTCTTCCTGGCTGTTGACAAGCTTGGTCCTTGGACCCCACTGGCATCTAGTGATGCCTAAATGCACAAACTAAATCTGTACTATTATAAACCAAATAATATTGAGATGCAGATATAAAAATACATAAGAACACAAACTTGCCATGTGATCATAGACACGAAATCTTTATAGGACAAATAATGTGACTTACTGGCGGGTTCAGTAACTCCTACTGACTGGAAGCTATGATGATCTCAAACTTTATTTTGAGACAGCTTCCACACCTGAACTTGGGTCTGAAAATATCTCTGGTTTGTGTCGGTGACCAGGTCATAGACCCTGCCCATACTTCTGTGTCTTGTCCACACTCCATTGGGGGTTGGCCACCATGATGATGTTGATTGTTGGTGTTAAAACTCACGGACCCCCTGAGTTCCATGGCAGAGGGGATCTCTGAGGGGGCTCTTAACCCAGATGGGGAACCCCCAGGTCTAGCCAGTGTGGCCTTTCTGTTGTCCTCAGAGAGGCATGGGTCACACGGGTATACTTCCCTGTTCCTTCATTCCTGTAATCAAATGAGCTCATGCTGGTAACTTTGAGTTTTTTTTTCACTTTTGCAAAACATGACTCCACAATTTAAAAGTTTTGTATTGCATGGCCCTTCCCATGTGTCACTCTTTTGAAAAAGTCCCATTGTCTGAATCGATGTGGAAATGATAGAATGGTTTTTGACAAATCCTTGCAAGGACAGTCTTTACCAACGTCCATATCTACCCCCCTAGATGAAGAGCAGCTGTTCACAGATGTGGGGGTCCTGCAGGACAGGGGACCCATCTGAGTGTGCATTTCTGGAACTCCTCTTCAATTTTAGCATCCCTGTGATGTGTTTACCTCTCCCTGGGACCTGAGCACATCAGGGAGACAAGGCATGTGAGCAGAGGGACTTGGGTCCCTGGGAGACCCCTGCTCTGTCTTGGATTTCTGCCACCGTCTGGGATGACTTGATAAAAATTATGTCAAGGGGGCGCCTGGGTGGCTCAGTCGGTTAAGCGTCTACCTTTGGCTCAGGTCATGGTCCCGGGGTCCTGGGATCGAACCCTGGATGGGCTCCCTGCTCAGCGGGGAGTCTGCTTCTCCCTCTCCCTCTGGCTGGCCCCCCTGCTTGTGCTCTCGCTCTCTCTCTCTCAAATGAATAAATTTTTAAAAAACTAAAAAAACAAAGTGACGTCAAATTGTGAACAAAAGGAGCAGTAGGTCCCCTCTGAGGGCCCGTTGGTCCTGAGCTAGTGGCAGAAGGAAGGTGGTGGAGCAGGATGGGGAGGGACCCTCCAGTCTGAGAACATCTGACGGGGGCTAGCGTCCAGTACTGGTTATCTCTGCCCCTTGTGACTTCTGTAATGCACCTGTCTTCTTCATCTTCTTGATTCTTTGTGAAACTAGGCAATATTGCAATGCAAAGGAAAAAAGAGTTCCATTTCTGTGCTTTTTGCCTCAGTGTGGTAGTTTAGGTCATGATGAAGTCTAGATGGCTTAGGTCATGTTGGGGTCTAGTTGGTTTAGGTCATGAGGAGGTCTGTTTGGGTTAGGTGATGGCGAGGTCTAGTTAGGTAGGTTGTGATGAGGTCTAGTTGGGTTAGGTGATGATGAGGTCTAGTTGAGTTAGGTGATGATGAGGTCTAGGTGATGAGGTCCAGTTGGGTGGGTGATGATGGGGTCTAATGGGGTTAGGTAATGATGAGGTCTAGTTGGGTTAGGTGATGTTGAGGCCTCGTTGGGTAGGTGATGATGAGTTCTAGTTGGGTGGGTCATGAGGAGGTCTAGTTGGGTTAGGTGATGATGGGTCTAGTTGGGTTAGGTGATGATGGGTCTAGTTGGGTTAGGTGATGATGGGTCTAGTTGGGTTAGGTGATGATGGGGTCTAATTGGGTAGGTGATGATGAGGTCTAGTTGGGTTAGGTGATGAGGAGGTCTCGGGGATGATGAGGTTTAGTTGGATAGGTCATGATGAAGTCTAGTTGGGTAGGTCACTAGGAACTCAGATTGGGGTTAGGTCATGCTGAGGTCTACTTGAGTGAGGAGTATGTACTGCAGACACAATGCAGTGAAAACATGTGAGCGAGCATGTGGTGCTCATGCATGTGAGGACTGGAGCCCTTTCTCTCCTATTACCTCCTCATTTAAGTGATGTTTGTTGAGACCAGGAACAGTCCTGCCAGCACCAAAGTTCTCCTTCTCTTGAGTCAAAGAGAGTAAGCACCACCTGTACTCCTCACCTCCTGCATCTTCTTTCCCACAGAGCTTTTGATGTCTGCATGGGTCACAGTTTGACGCTCTCAGTCAGTCTAATCAAGTGTGACTGTTCCTTCCTCCCCGAGTCTTTCAGGGCATAATTGCACATATTCTGAGAGGAACAATATTTCATCTTGTGTGACAGTTTGATACAAGGCCACTTAATGAAATACTATCATTGGACACTTTAATATAAATTTCATACTAAGTAAAAACCAAGAGATGTGTATACAATTTCAAATTTCCCGATCCTGTGTCCATTAATGTTTAAAGAACAACCAGTTACTTGCTAAAGAATTGAAAAGGGAACCTGTATCCAACCCAAGCACATTAATATTGCTATAAATACATTAATTATTAAATTTCTCATCTCACAGTATCTCAGTTCTTATAGTTTCAAAATACTGTTTTGGTGGAGGATCTTTCTTTATAATTCTTCATGAACAGCCATCTAAGGTTGAGACCAGGGGCCAGTAAATTTTTTCTGGTGTGGACCAGATAATAAATATTTGCCTGGGTGTGTCTCTCAATGATCAGCTCTGCCTTGATAGCAGGAAAGCGCTATTGTCAATATTTAAAGCTACGGGCATGGCTGTTGTTCCAATAATCTTTTTTTTTTTTTTTTTTCTTTTTGCATCTGGGAGATCATCCAGTATGGCCCCAGGTTCCAGGGTTTGCTGACCCTGGATTGGGTTCAACATCTTTAAACTTAGCCCCCCACAGAAAGCATGAGCAGAAGGCAGACCCACTGTGCTTCTGCCTACCTTCCATTCTGGTCCAGTGCTCTCTCTCATGGAATATTTGTTCAGTAAGTGTAGGAAATCTCTAGCGATTACATAGGGTCAAGGTTCCATATCCAGCTTGGGGGAGCTAGCTGATAAAGATGACCTTTGCCAAAAAACGTGCCTGTGTCCATACCTCTATTACAATTCCTTGGGGAGAGTAGTGAGCTGCCCACCAAGGGAGCTGTTACCATGACCAGTTTCCCCTGCTGGTTTGATGACCTCCACTTTCTCTGGCCATTGATATTTTTGGGGGGGAATATGGAGCATCTCTCCCACTTCATGCAAGATTCCACTGCGCCACCCATTCCTGATGCCAAGATGGTGAATGCCAGACATGTGGCCCGGCAGTGGATGGCTCTTGAATATTTTAAAATTGTATGGGATTTCCGAAATGAGCTCATGCATGTACGTGGCCCCAGCTTAAAGAAAGGTGAATTTTATTTTGTTGTGTTTGATGCCTGGAACATTTCGAGATGGAATATAACTTTCCTGGCATCCTGCCCGACTGCGCACCCCGCAACTCAGGAAGACTCTCTGAGCAAAAATCTAACAACCATGTAATATTCTCTTTCTTCAAGGGAGCCGAAGGTGTGAATATTTTCACAGCTGCGTTTTCTTGACGTCTGCAACTTTGAACTCCTTCAAGGTGGTGGCGCGTTATATAATCCTTTAATTCACCCCCTAAATTTGCCATATTTATCTTAGATACATCTCCAGCTGGAGCCAAAGACGTTTTCAATTTCACAACGTTCACCGCTTCTGCTGTCTGTGTTTCCTTAACTCTTTGTTGTAAACGCTTTTGCTTTTGGAAAGAGCGTTTCTTCAGGGTTTTTGTTCGGGGGGGGCACTTGTCAATGACACAGAGTAATGAGTGCAGGATACAGTCACAGGGGATCCATAGCAGGGCCCCTTGCGTGTGAGTCCAAATATAAAAGTGAAACAAAATAGAGGAAAGCAGCATGCAGAAATGCCTCCAGAATGGATTGCTTGGTAATATGTTTTCCTTGAGATCTGAAGAGGGTTGTACCCCAGAGAACACCTGGCCAGTGGGGGCAGGATGCAGGCGGGAGGGTGATGTGAGCCACCCTGCCCCTTGGAACCTGGTCCTCCCAGACCAGGTGTCTCTCCTGGTGTCCTCATGCCACCTGTCACTTCTCAGGGCTCTAGGAGCTTCATGCCCATGCGTGTGTTCCTCAGATGGCAGGTCTAATCCCCTTGTGTGGAAGTGCTCCCATGATTCACCCCTGCAGGGAGTTTCGGGGTTGGCTCACCCCACAAAGGAGCTGAACATCTGCCTGAGGTCCCGTTGGTCATGAGCGCTGTTGTGTGGGAAGACAGGGTGTCCTGGGCTTCTCCCCCAAATAGCAGCCCCATTCGGCACACCTTAAAATTCGGACCGTGTGCTCAGGGACACAGTTGGGAAACGAGACGTCCTCCTCCAAACATCAGTGCACTGTCCTCTAGTAAGACACTAAAGAAACCTCATTCGCTGTCTTAACCCCAAATTGCATAGTCTGTATTTTAAGGGTAACGTCCCTCACACATGAAACACGTGTGGCCGTTCTTCTAAGCTCACGTTTCCCTGGAGTCATACCTGTGGGATTTGTACGGAGTCATTGATAAGGGAATGGGAAGTCCCAAGTACATAGCGGGAATGGCCCAGGATCATTTTGTAGCTCCCACCACCAGTGGGGTGGGGGTAGGCAGGCGTCCACTAAAGTTTCATAGAAAGTTCTGTGTGTGCTCTGAGCTTCCCACCACCATTTTTATGCTTAGGCAAATCCTTGGCTCTCCCCAACCCCCACCCCCTGTTCTTTGTGCCACTTGATGCCTCACGCCCCAGTAATCATCAAAAGGGAAAGTCTCCTTCTCACCGATCCAAGTAAAGGCAAGGTTTCATCAATTGATAGGTTGCATTGGCAAGAACTTCTCTGGTGACCCCATTCCACACCAGGGCTCGATGACAAGCCGTAAAGAGCCCCCTCCGGGGTTGTGTTTTGCATCTCAAGACAACATTTTCTCGCGCTTGATAATGTCTGGATGACCTTGCCACTGATTGTATCTTTTCTTTTCCTTGTAGCTGGAAATAATGCCGGCAAAGCCCACAAAGTTGTGAGACAAATACAGGAAGAGACTTTGAACGACAAAGGTAGTGTTTGCGAGCCACGCTGCTCTTGTCCTTGGTCCGAGCTGGTGTTGGCGGCTGAGCCACAGACTCCGATGTGGGATTGCGGGCGCGAGTGGTGGAGGTGGTACTTGGGGGTGGGGGATGTCTCTCCCTCTTGTGCGTTTCTTTTGGGGATTTCTGGTCCGCCCCCCCCCCCCGAGAGTGGCGAATGGGAGCAAGCATGTCCCTTGTGATAGCACTGGTCTGCGTAGGCATCTCCTGGGGGAGGCGTTCGAATGCGCCGGTTGATTTGCATGTCTTGTGACAATAGGACCTTGTTTCCATTACGTGTCCATCTCCAGGGCCGGGGGCCCTCGGTGGCATGTCTTCATGCAGGAACGATTAGATGCATCTGCCAGCAGGTGCATCTACTTGTTGGCGGTTCTGGACTACAGGTAATTCCAACACGGATGTGTCTGGCGCCACCTTGCTCATTAGCAAATCCTGTAGTGCTTGCTCTCTCTACTTGTGTGGCCTGAGCAGTGGACACCTGTCTGTAAAATCTCTCCCAGTTGCAAGTGCTATTGAGTGCTTTCTGAGCACTCGTGGGCCTCATGTTTAAGAAAAGAAGATGCACGTCAGTTATCTGGGACTGGATCCAGCCAAGATGGCGCTTTGAGCATGTCCCAGGTGCTGGGGCTTCTCCTGTCTGAATTTATGGTGATGGTTCTTCTTATTATTCCCCTTCTTCTCCTTCCTCCTCCTCCTTCTTTTTAAGATTTTATTTGTTTATTTGAGAGAGAGAGAGAATAAGCAGGGGGAGGAGTAGAGGCAGAGGGAGAAGCAGACTCTACCCTGATCATGGGGCCTGACTTGGGGCTCGATCCCACAACCCTGAGACCATGACCTGAGCCAAAACCAAGAGTTGGTATAGCTCAACCAACTGAGCCACCCAGGCTCCCCAGTGGTGGTTCTTCTTAATAAGTCAGGAGAGAGAAGGAAAGCCACGGATGGCAAGTCTAGTTAGCATCTGCCCCGTGGTGCTCTTATTCCCCACCTAGCTCGTGCAAAGGCAGCCGTGAAACTTGCCCTTTCCTACCCTGTGCAGATGGCGGGGGGTATGTCCCAGCTGCCTCTGACCTTTGTGGCATGATTCCCTTTGATCCTGGGACAGAACATGGAGGGGAGCTTCCCCATAGCCCAGAGCCCATCCGGCTCTTTGAGTAACACCAGGCATCTGTTGCAGATGGGAGCCGATTCCCTCTGCCCCCGCCCTGTGCAGAAATGATCATGACAGATGACCCTTGTCCCTGTCCCTGTTTACCGTGGCTCAAGGAGGTGGCATTCTCCAACACAGTTGTGTTCCAGCCCTGTAGCATCGCAGGGAACAGCTTACAAATGCAGATTCCCAGCCCCGTCAGGAGCCCGAGCCTGTGACAACGGTGCCCAGGAATTTGCATTTCCCTCTGGTTGAAGCCTCATGAATGCACTAGCCCTTGATTTCCAGACCCAAAGAGGAGTCTCATGGGAAACCGCCAAATCGTGTGTTCTTTGTGACTTTCGAAAAATTCTGAATAAATTTTTAAAAAAGGATAGTTTAAAGAATAGTTTGCCAAAACTTGCTTAGGTTACAACCCAAGGAGGGAGTAAAGTTTCGTTCATAAAGTTTAAGAGTTTCACATCATGTTCTAACAAAGCTGTAAGCCAAAGCCCTGACTTGTCAGAGGAAAGAATGTTCTAGAAGCTGTTTCTAATGTTAGAAACGGCTAATGCTGGCTCCTGTGCTGTGTGTTGAGATTCAGGTGTGCGTGTGCAAAGCCTGTGCGTTCAGGGGACAGCTCTTTGTCAGCTCCTCTGTGCTGGAGGGGAGGCTGCCAAGGGTCTTGGGTTCTGCAAGGCAAGGAAGGCAATGATTCCTAATCACACAGGATGGCGCGCTCACTTCTGAGAGCAGGCACGCCCCTCTCATCAGAGCTGACGATGTGCCCCCTGTTGGTGGCTCCTGTTTCTTCCTTCCTGTCAAATGCCACCAAGTAGACGCGTGGAATTAGCCTCTGGGAGATCCAGGCACTGGGGTGGATAACCCTTCAGGTGCACACTGGTAGTCCCAGGAACCTCAGCCTATCTCAGTGCATGCTGCACCCCCTCATGGCCCCCTGTTTCTGGGCATCTCCATTTATGAAAGGGGCAGACACTGTGTGTGTACAAGAGGCATGGTTGTGCATCCTTGGAGGGGGTGGTGGGCCCTGCTTTGTCCTTTCTCCTTAGAACAGGACTGACTAAGGCCCTGAGCGGGGGGCCACTGGGTTTTGGGCATAGCCTGGCCTGGGAGCTGACATGCGGGGCCAGGGAGGTGTCTGGACCCGAGCCAGGCGAGCCCTGAGGTGTGCAGCATGGGTACTCCAGATGGGGACCGCATTCATGGTAGTTTCCTGTGTCCATTATGACCGAATGGGTTGGTAGGATGAGCAGGGGGGAAAGAGGTCTGAGCCAGATGTGTGCATGCACACGCATGCACGCCCACACACACACACTTGAAGTGAATCTTAGGTGCATTGAATTAAATGAGAAAGCAACACCGTATTAATTTTATGTCAGAAGCCAGAGCCTTTGGAAGAGTTGGTCAGTGGAGGGTCCCCTTCCTGGCATGTTAGGTGCGGGATGCGGGGGCTTGGCTGGGTGGGGACAGTGGGGCGGTGGTCCTTGAACAGAGTTTTGCTTTGGCGGAACCTGCATCCAGGCTCCGGGGCCCCCAGAGACACGGTCCAGGCAACCCGGAGCCACTCCTTGTGCCGTGGGACAGCAGGTGCGTTAGCAGGCCCCCTTCCTCTGGGCACATCTCCTTGCAGTCAAGTCTGGCTCAGGATGCTCTCCAGAGCTGAGCTCAGATGGACACACTTCTCTCCAGACCAGCCTGCACCCACTGGAGCCTCTGAAATTCTTGCCCATGCACCACCAGCAACACAACTTCGATTGAGGCCCATGGGAGCCACACTTACTCATGGAATATGACTCTTCTGTGATTCCTGCATTGGGTAATTGTGTCTCTGTGGATTCTTTAGATTTTTTTTTTTTTTTTTGAGCAAGCAAACACGTATCCTAACAACATTAGTGTAGGTTCCTGTCAAGAACACAATGATTTCTCACTCCAGCCTACCTTCACCTCTTCTCTGGGCTTAATGTAAGTAAAAAAAAAAAAAAAAAAAAAAAAAAAAATCTAAGTTCTTAGTTGAATGCTTCATCCTTCTTTCTGGTACTTTCTGCCTTTGAGGTCATGGTCACTTGAGAGCCTACTTCGGGTTGGGGTAGGAGGATGCCCACATACCAACCTTCAACTAATTGAGCTCTTGGAAGGATAAATTTATGAGTGTTTTCAGGCACCGAAGCAATATGGCTCGTTTCTCAGCTGAGAGATTTTTCAGGGACAAGAGTTTGAATACCTTATCATCATGTATCCGTGGCGCCAAAATCTTTATTGCTCTTGAGTAATAACTGCCGAAGAAAGCTGTCTTGTTTGGAGCAAATACTCTCGCTTCTAGGACCCAAATAAATAAATAAATAAATGAAATAGAAGATAAAAGTACAAAACCCAACACCACCACAAAAACAAACGGCAGAAAGACATAACAGCGTCCCAGAGAACCCAAATGGGAATAGAGGATTTAAATACTCTTAAAAGGACTTAGAGTAGGTAATTCTGTCTTGGACATTCGCCATAGACTCACACAAAACCATAGCATTAATTCCTAATTCCTAATTATTAATTCCTAATTCCTAATCCTAAACCTTCAGTGTGATCCCACTGGAAATACGGAGTCTGCAATCTTCTCTGAAAGGCTTTGCTTTGTGTTCTTCGGAAATATCTTCTTGACCGGTTTCTGTCTTTCCTAACACTGTTCCGCCAGCAGTAGCTTGCTCCGTCTTTATTGGGAAGAAGGGCCAGCTGCTTGATTCATGGGCTTTTTGCTCAGGTATTATGTCCGGTTTGCTTTCGTGGAAAGAGAACTTTTCCTGCGCTAGGAAAAGTCAGTTGTGTGCACTTACTGGTGAGATAGTTTCACCTTAGAAATACATCTTTGAACTATAATGTTTGGATTATCCAACTGACTATAAAGTAATCGGTCATGGAAGCAAAAAATACTCTGACGTCAGTTCAGTATTCATTATGGGAATAGGTAATAGTGTCTCTGGATCGCAATCTACTAGTCTTCGTCATCGGAGAGAGATTCATATCTTGAATGTAGGCCTACCTTGTGATGAATAGACACCTACTGTTTTTCTTCTACTCGTAGACTCTCTGATTTTGCAGAATGATCCTTCTGGAGCTTGGTCCATTTGGAAAAACTTGAGCGAGTGTTGACTGCATGGATTTCTTTGTTCCCTCCACCGTGTATCCTTTTTCTTTACGACATAGAGTTCTCAACACCCAGTACCTACGGTGAAGCACCTGATGGGAGTTTCTTGGCCAAGAGTCAACGAAATCCCCAAGAGAAGTTCGAACAATATTCTGCATGTATAGTTAGGTCCGGGATATACTCAAGACTACTTAATCTTCCTTACTTAATATAAAATGGCCCTTATTGACATGAATTTTTCAAACTGAGTCCTTTTTTTTTTTTTTTTTTTTTTTTTACTTTTCAATTTTAATTCAGTGTCCCGAGGTAGGCAATAAACAGCCACGCTACCTAGCTAGATGACAGCCAGGCAGACAGACAGCTGATTTCCTGTGGGTAATTAGAAGGTTTAGAAGGTCACTGAGTCTTTACTGAAAGCATGGAAGGAGAAGCTCAGCACTTTCTGAAAATTTAATCGGCTATAATAGCTCGCTCTCACCTTGTTCCTTACATTAAAAGGCTCTTCATTTCTCAGGCTGCAACGATTAATTTTAACCTTTTGAAACACTGGCAAGGTGAATTCTCTGAGAGAGGGCGATTGTCTGCCTGGTTTCCTTAGCTCCTCTATAAATACCTAGAGGATTAAAAAAAAAAAAAATCCTACAAGGAAGAATTTTCATCCTCAGATTGCCTGCCACATTCTGCTTCCCCCCACCACACACAATAATTTATGGAATATTTTCACTCCCCGCAAGGTCATTGGCCGTTTTATTTTCACTTTTCCTTTGGGCACATCTCAGATGGTTCCTTTGAGCACATCTCAAGATGCTCTGTACATCTAAGCTAAGTAATGGGACATCACACAGGTAACAGTTTCAGCAAATTGTTCCAGAAGCATTACTTCCATAATATTTTTTGCTCTGGGGGAAATGAAGTAGACTTTAGTTACTACAGAATAGAAGCATACTGTAAGAAAGGGTTGGCTTTTTAAAAAAATAAAATGTGGAGTGTTATATGAAGATATTTCGTACATGTCAGTTAGATCCAGAGGTATAGCCACACGTTCTCTGTGATATGTAGTTTTAAGTAGGCAGAACCGATCGTGTTATTGAGTTAGAAATCCATTAGATCCCCCTTGTAGCAGATGCTGTAAACCCTTATGGCCAGGAGAGTCTCTGTAAGGTACTGTAGGGCCTTGGAGATAAGTATTTATATTTCCTGTATTTGCAGGTTTTATCTTTTTTTTTAATAATTTTTTATTGTTATGGTAATCACCATACATTACATCATTAGTTTTTGATGTAGTGTTCCATGATTCATTGTTTGTTCATAACACCCAGTGCTCCATGCAGAACGTGCCCTCCTCAATAACCATCACCAGGCTAACCCATCCCCCCAACCCCTCCGCTCTAGAAACCTCAGTTTGTTTTTCAGAGTCCATCGTCTCTCATGGTTCGTCTCCCCCTCTGACTTACTCCCCTTCATTCTTCCTCTCCTGCTATCTTCTTTTTTTTTTCTTAACATATATTGCATTATTTGTTTCAGAGGGACAGATCCATGATTCATCAGTCTTGCACAATTCACAGCGCTCACCGTAGCACATACCCTCCCCA
>NW_027397078.1:42710193-42710933 GCF_003265705.2 Callorhinus ursinus
CAGGCTAACCCATCCCCCCACCCCCTCCCCTCTAGAACCCTCACTTTGTTTTTCAGAGTCCATCGTCTCTCATGGTTCCTCTCCCCCTCTGACTTACTCCCCTTCATTCTTCCCCTCCTGCTATCTTCTTCTTCTTTTTTTTTTCTTAACATATATTGCATTATTTGTTTCAGAGGGACAGATCCATGATTCATCAGTCTTGCACAATTCACAGCGCTCACCGTAGCACATACCCTCCCCAATGTCTAGCACCCAGCCACCCCATCCCTCCCACCCCCCACCACTCCAGCAACACTCAATTTGTTTCCTGAGATTAAGAATTCCTCATATCAGTGAGGTCCTATGATACATGTCTTTCTCTGATTGACTTATTTCACTCAGCATAACACCCTCCAGTTCCATCCACGTCGTTGCAAATGGCAAGATCTCATTCCTTTTGATGGCTGCATAATATTCCATTGGGTATATATACCACATCTTTATCCATTCATCTGTCGATGGACATCTTGGCTCTTTCCACAGATTGGCTATTGTGGACATTGCTGCTATAAACATTGGGGTGCACGTACCCCTTCGGATCCCTACATTTGTATCTTTGGGGTAAATACCCAGTAGTGCAATTGCTGGATCGCAGGGTAGCTCTATTTTCAACTTTTTGAGGAACCTCCATACTGTTCTCCAGAGGGGTTGCACCAGCTTGCCTTCCCACCAACAGTGTAGGAGGGTTCCCCTTTCTCCAC
>NW_027397078.1:42711333-42818149 GCF_003265705.2 Callorhinus ursinus
TTACCTATCTTTTTTGATGTTCTTCATATCCTCATCGTTGACGCCCATCTGTTCTTGTAGCCTCTTTAATATGTACTAGTTCTTTTAAAGTCCTTTTCTGCTAATTCTAACATCTGCATCATCTCTGAGTCTGTTTCTATTGATTTTTTTCCCTCTTGACAGCAGGTTACATGTTGTTTCTTTGCACGTGAAGTGATTTTTTGTTGTGGTGGTGGTTTATTAGACACTGTGACTGATCCATGATACAGACTTTGGATTCCGTTATCTTCCTCTGAAGAATGTTGAGTGCTGTAGCAAGCAGTGATATGACTTGCAGGATACCTAGATCTTGTGGAAGCTCGGCTGAAGGTCTGGTTATCATGAGTCTATTTCACTGTTGCCCTTGGGCCTTGGACGGAGCTCTTAATCTTGAGACACGGTCCTTTCTTCGAAGAGATGGACCATCTCAGGTTTCAGGTGAGTCCAAGATGTTCACCAGGTCCTTCCAACTTGGCAGGACTCAAATGTCATCTTGTCTCCCCAACACCAGGCAGCAGCTGAAATTTCTCTGCTCACCTTTCAACCTTCCACCTGTTGTTTGCTTCTGAGCTCCTTGGTGTCTCAAGTTGGAGCCTTTGAAACTCAGTACTCAGCCAGGGGGTCCACAGGAGTTTCTCCTCACATTTTGGTGTTCTGCCCCCCACCCCCCATGGCCTTTCAGTTTTAGGATTGTACCTGTCGATTCCAGCTGCCCTAACAGCCCCAAACTTTGACCACTGACCTCTTAGCCCATCTACTTACTATATTCTGCTCAAGCTCTACGCCTGTGCACCTTTCAGTTTTGGCATTGTACCATCAATTCTAGCTGCCCCAACAGCCCCAAACTCTGACCTTTGACTCCTCAGCTCATCTGTTTACTCTTTTGTGCTTGAGCTCTGCACCAATGCACCTTGTAATCTGAGAAGTATTCTGGGGGGGGGCGGGGAGAAGGATGAACGAGAACTGCCTTTGGCAAACCAGGATTTGTGGTCATCCTCTCATAAGCTAGTGAGGTTACAATGAAAAGTTTGAGCCAAAGAAACCACTAAAGTCCTTTATGTTAACAACTGTCCTAATCAGGGAAACAGCCAACATCATGTTGGGTATTTGCGATATACCAGGGAATGTTGTAAAAATTCACTATGTGGGTGGATTCATGTCTCCCGTCCTTTGAAGTAGGCATCATCACCATAGGCATTTGCCAAGTTAGGAAAAAAGTGGGGTCATAAGGAGTTTAGGGAAGTTGCTCAATTTCATGCAGTTAGTAAGTGGAGACGTTGGAACCTGAACTCAGTGTCCAGGAATGAACTCAGAAATAAGTGAGATCCTTGGGGATGGGGAGAGGAGGAGAGCAGCAGGGAAGAGGAAGAGGCAGACAGAAGTTGGGTTGAGTGTCCATCAGCCGGGTTGAGTGTCCACCAGCCAGGGTCTTCTAGGAGCACTGGTTGGTTTGGTGTAGTGTATTCTGGCCCTGGGAAGACCTGTTACACACACACCCGACTTGTAGGTGGAGTATGTGCTATGAGTGCACGTGTGTATGAGGACAAAGATAGCATTCCATACTTCCATCAATGGGGCAAAATGACAGCAAGAAAGACACGGTGGTGTGACCACCTCTTCCTATCAGCAGCAACTCAGCAGAGGGAACCACACGCTCCCCAAGGACCCTGAAAATGCCCCCAAGAGCTGGGGAGGGCTCTAGGGTCTTCACAGCCCATGACGAGGGGATGGATCCTCCAAATCCAGAACATCACCTGAGGAAGAAGCATGACCCGGCTGCCGCTTGGGTTCTGGGTACCTATCCATCAACCAAGATGAGATCCTGCTTTCCCTTCTGCCTATAACATCTTGCTTTTCCACGTTCTGTCTTGCGGGACATCTTTCTCTGTTAATGAATAGAAGTCCTTATTTTTATGGTTACCTCCTCTTCCACTGCAGAGATACACCAAATCATTTGCCTCATTTGTTATCAATGCACGTTTTTTATTATTATGTATGCTCCACGCCCTTGGATTTTTATCATTGAACACTTTTTCCTGTTCTCCTTGAGATGTATTCTGAAACGCAGAATGAGGAGTAGAACAGTCGTGGAATGATGTTGGCAGGGGGCTCTTCCAGGATGCCAGCACCAATCACGCTGCCCCCCGCTGTGTGTTTTCATGCTGAACTGCTCATCTGGGTGATGATGAGGCCACTTGATGAAGCCGTGTTGGCCTGAAGGGGACTGACAAGGGTGAAATGAGCCCAGATGTGGATATCACCATGCCTTGCTTTGGGAGCTCGAGGTAGAGATGCCTCTCTGCCTGGGTTATCTGGCTGCCCATCTCCGTGTACCCTGAGCTAGCCTTCTTAACCTGGAGCGCACCCGCACGTACTTGGCACGTTACACCATGGGGTCGGGTTCAGCCTTTTTCTCCTTCCCTAACTTACCTGTCGTCACTCCACAGCCTGGAACACGCTGATAAGCCCTGGGTGTGGATGGGGAGGGCTTTCCGTGGGGTTTCAGTGCTTGGCATGCTTGTCCCTCAGTCACTTACATAATTACCATCCCCGGTGTGGGCTTTGCCCATCAGACACCTGCCCTGGCTTGTCCTTTGAGTGTTCCTGTTTTGAGTATTCAATTGATGTCATATTCTCACCTGTCCAATACTGGAGAAGTAGTGAAAGGTTTGATATGATACCCCAGGATGGCGAGGATTTCCTGAATTTGCCATCTTAGAGTCGGCTTCCTATTTCTGGTTTTCCAGGGCACACTTGTCTATAGGAACCTCACCTTTCCAAACGACACTTCTACCTCAGAGCAAATTCTATACGTAGTCTACTTGTAAGATTAAAGGTGAGAATGCATTTTTAAAACTTCCTTTTGGGAAACAAGTTACCAAAAGCCTTCTTACCTGGAACACACGTTCTTTCTTTGTACTTGGGGGCGGGTACAAGGCATCACAATGAAAATTGTTCACCTGCCAGCTATGGCCAGACCTGTTTGAATTGTTACTACAAAAAAAAAAAAAAAAAAAATTGACTTTAATTTTTTGTGGAGTTTCAGGCTTATAGAAGATTGCGCACAAAATACAGGGAATGCCCAACCATGTGCCTCCCACCTCCCCAGTTTTGCTGATTATTAACATCTTGCATTTTTAGGGCGCATTGGCTACGATTGATGAACCAATATGGACACGTTATTGTTAATGAAATCCATAGTTTACATTAGGGTCTCTCTTGGTGTTGTGCATTCTATTGGATTTGGACAAATGTACGGTGGCATGGATCCACCATTATGGTGCCATACAGAGTCATTTTATTGCCCTAAAAGTCTTCTGTGCTGTACCTGCTCATCCCTCCTTACTGAACCCCTGGCGACCACTGATCTTTTTATGATCTTCATGGTTTTGCCTTTTCCAGAATGTCCTAGAGCTGGAATCATGCAGTATGTGGTATTTTCAGACCGGCTTCTTTCCCTTAGTAACATGCATTGGAGAATCCTGCGTATCTTTTCATGGCTTGAGAGCTCCTGTGTTTTCACGCTGAATCTATATTTTTATTAAGGACAAACTGCCCTCTACACAGAATTCTGAATGCTCATGAGTAAGCACATGCAGAGCTAGGCGGCAGGGGGGGGTTACACAAACGAAGATGAGTGGGCATGCACGGTGTTTTCACTTTTTGAAAATCCAGCTCTCGTGTTACCTTGAAGGATGGTTAGGGTCGGGGTCCGAGTGAGGTTTAGGGTCAGGGTTACGGTCAGGGTTAGGGTTTGGGTTTGCTTTATGGTCAGGGTCAGGGCTGTGGTCAAGGTAATGGTCTAGGGTTAGTGTTAATGTTAGGATCCGGGTCAGGGTCATGATTAGGATCAGGGTCTAGGGTTAACATTAGGGTTGGTGATGGGTCGGGTCTGGGTCTGCCACAAGGCGGCAGAGTTGGGAGACCCGCCTCACCCCCACCTTTCCTCTGTAAGTTCTACTCTCACTTCATATCCCTTTATTCATAACCTTGGTGCCCCACTCAACAGTGTGTAGTGTTAGGTTAGGGTTATTTTAGGGCTAGGGTCATGTTCAGGTTCAGGGTTGATGTATGTTTAGAATTTAGATGTTGGGGATTGAATTTGGAATTAATTTTTTTCTCAAGCTCTTCATCAGATTAGGTTTAAAGTGAGGCTCGGGGTTGGGGGTATAAACTGATGGCTCAGGGTTGGGGGTATAGCCAGGCTTAGGTCAGAGTGGAGGTAGGTTAGCCTGTTTTTGGTGAGTGTAAGATTAGAAGTGAGGGTTTGCAGGTGCTCTGATTTGACTGTCAAAGTCTGATCCCATTTTGGGGTGAATTTCTGCCTGGTATTTGACTGCATATTCTTCCTGACATCGTATCTGGACATATGTCCATATATGTCCATATATCCAAATATCGAGAATCTGCTGTGCACCCCTGATTCGCAGAAACTCCTTCTGGGCTCTGAGTTTTTTGTGTTTTTTGGGGTGGGGGGTGGGGCTCAGAGTTTATTTCTGTCTCTCACCTTCTTCCATGGGTGGAGGGCGTCCCCTTCCCTCCACAGCCTCAGTCCCCCAGGGGAGCGTTTGCACGTGCTCGGAGCCGAGTTTCTGATCTGGCATCATCATCTCTGCCAATGGGACTTGTCGGGAACATGTCTCAGTGTCAGCAGGACTGAGGACGGGGTTGTTTTACAAGTTAATTACCCAGAAGATTATCCCGTGGTTTTAGCGGTGCCTATTGTATGCACTATTTAACAGATAAGAGATAATGAGTTTCATTCAGTCACAAGGTGGCTTTGTCAGCTCAGCAAGCGCGCCTTATCCTGGCGGCCTTCTGGTGTGTTGGTATCTGTGACACAGAACTCAGGTCACGGATGCGCCTGACAAGCAATGCTGGGCCCATCCTTGCGGGGCCTTCTCCCGTGCCAAGAAAGAGACGCCCCACTCCTGCAGCAAACACCCCCCGCCCCATATGACTTTTATCAACTGCTCCTTCCTCTGCTGTGTATCAGGCTCTCAGATCCAGCTCTTTTCAGCCTCTCCCTTTATTCAGCAAACACCTCTGTATTCTGTTATAGTTCCGAAGACTAGTAAGGACCATTAATAAAGCTGTAGTTTCTGAAATGGCAGCAAGGTAGAAATTGGGGGCTGTTTGCTCTGTTTCTCACAGTCTGGAGCCCCCATGTACCTCCAGCAGGGGATCATGCCCTGGGAGGCACCCATAACGGGAAGGAGGAAAGGTCCCCATTAAGGTGCTCCTTGCTTAAGGCAAGCTGACCCGCTTTGCTCAAAAGAGCAACGTCTCAGACCGTGCACGGCCTCATTTCCCGTTGCTGGAAATTTCTAGGTATTATTATCATTTTCTTAGGGAGTGATGGTGACAGTGGTGGGGTCTGGGCATGTTTGAGAGTCTCGGTGGGGTGGCAGATGCATTTGAGAAGGTACGATTTACTGGTAGATGCTCCTCTGGGCTGACCGATGGCCCCCAAGAAGGTAGCATTGATGGATGGATGGGTAAACGGCGTGTGGTCCATGCATCAAATGGAATATGACGCAGCCTTGAAAAGGAAGGACGTTCTGCACCTGCTGTGACGTGGGTGGACCTTGAGGACGTGGTGCTGAGTAACATGAGCCAGACACAGAAGGACGAATCCTGGGTGATTCCATGTATGTGGGGTCCCTAGAGGAGTCCCATCCATGGAAACAGAGGGCAAATGGTGGGGCCAGGGGCTAGAGACAGGGCTGGGGAGTTATTGTTTGATGGGGACAGAGCTTCAGTTCGGGAAGATGGAAAGTTCTGGAGACGGATGTGCATTTTACCACAAGCTTCTTGCCATGGGGTCCCTCTCCCAGCCTGGTGGCCCCATTGAATGGGACCAGTCATAATCCCACAGAATTCACTCACCTATCATGTCTTCAGCCCCCACATGGCCAGGGGCTTCCTCAGGAGTAAGCCAGGCACCTGAGGGTGGTGCCCCGGCAGGTCACAGGGTGACCCACCTGACCCCCACCTTTCCTCTGTAAAGTTCTACTCTCACTTCATATCCCTTTATTCATAACCTTGGTGCCCCAGTCAACAGTGAGGTGCGAGGAGCTTCCTTTTCACGTTGACTCTTAATGATTACAGCTTGGGGTTTCCACGTGCCCAGACATGTTAATTTTTGAAAGCTGCCCTTCTAAAGCACGTAGACAGAGAACACGCAGCCAGTGAGGCAATATTTTACCAACAATAAAAATGGAATCTGTGGCCTTTCTATTCCATGCTGCCATCTGAAGAATATAACCAAAAAATATTGAGAGAATTTATACAGCTCTAAGTTCTTGAATTAGTAAGAAATGGGGGGGGAGGGGAATTGTGTCTGGGTGCCCCCGGGACTGAAGTAAAAATTAGGGATAGGGAAATGGAAGTATTTGTACAGAAATAAAACACCAAGTGGGAACAGAGAAGCCACAAACAAGATTAATAATCATTTCCTTTTAAAAAATGAAAGAGTAATAATTCAGCAGAGCATTGTTCATCCTTCACCCTGCAAGAAGAACAAGAACAAATTAAGTATGCCTCGGAACAAGAAAGAGGAAATAACATCTAATAAAATGTGATTTAAATTTGGACGAAGAGCAATTCATTCTTGACTCTGGGCTAATATCTTTGATTACCAGTTAGAAAAGGATGTCTCATTCCAAAGAAAAAAGGGGAATTTTCCCAAGTTGATGCAGAGAGAAATAGAAATCACAAACAGATCAGCCATCTGTTGAAATAGCGAATGTCAGAGCTCGCCACCAAAAAGTCTTCTTGCCTGTGATGGAGTTCCTTTACCCTTTTCCCAAACCTCCAAGGGTGATCTAGACCAAGGGTCTGCAGACTACAACCCTGAGCTAAAACTGGCCCTCCACTTGTTTTTACAAATAAATTTTTGTTGATACACAGCTGTACCCACTCATCTACTTACTATTTGTGGTTGTCTGTTCTAGGACAAGAGTTGAAGAGTTCAGCCCACAAAGCCAAAAATATTTATTCCCTGGCCCCTCATGACCAAAGTCGGCCAGCCCTTGGTTTATGCCATTCAAAGTGACTAGAGCCTCCAAGCTTACTCAATACGTTAAATAGAATAAACTCTATGTATTTTGTTCCCAGATGGGCAATTTCCGAAGCAAAGTCATAGACCAAACCTGCTAACCAACCTAGAGACGGAGTATCTAGCTTAACGTTAGCTACTGAGTAGACGTCCGGGTTGAAAAATGCACCTTGATGCAAATACATCTTCATTCACCAAACTATAATAGTAACGCATTTCAGAAGGTGATAATAAAGCATTCGGGATAATTCCGTATCCAATCATTGGTAAACCTCTAAAGAAGTTAATTTCATAGCAGCAGCTGGGAGGCAGGAGGTGCTCTGTCTACATCGGAAGCGTGAATTGGATGGATAACAGATGGATTTCCTTGCAGCCCTAAGGCTGGGGGGTTGGTTCTGCCTGCTGAGATGAGACGCGGTGAGAATGGTCCAGAAGTAAGGCTGACTGTAATCGATTAGTTTGTGGCTATGGGGGAAGGATTTTGGTCATATGCCACATTTTTGCCCTTCTGGTGAGTTGTCTCATAAGCTCAATAAACCGTTGGTCATTTAAAGCATCAACAACCACCAGCAACCACTCTGACCCTTTGGATGGGTTGTGGAGGCATTCCCAAGGCGTGGCCACTGCTGACGCTTCGTGGGCACTCGGCAAGTACTTTTTTAATACCATCAGATGTGTTTGGGTTCTTTCCCACATGGAGTTTACATTCTAGCTGGAGAGGCAAGTTAATGCAAGAATAGCCTACTTACCTGAGTGAACAGAATTATGATAAACACTCTACAACCATGTTCTCTAGGCAGCTGTCTTAAAAGACTTGGTTGCATCACCGGTGGTGATTTTTTCAGCCACCAGTTGGTTCACTTCTGTGCAGCCTCTCCTTTCTTGACTGTCCCTTTTATGCCACATCCCTCAGCGCCTGAGCCCAGCATCTCACGCTGCACACCTCCGCCTGGGTGCTGTGTCCAGGATCATGGCGCTAGCTCGCACAGATGTATTGTTCCCTGAAAGTCCTACCAGCTGGAGCTCTCTGCCTGCTCAGAACATTCAGGACTAAACTTGACCTTCCTCCTCCCTGTTACATTCAGTCACTGGCGCCATCACCTGCCAGCTGGAGGTGAGACCCTGGAGTTTCCCTGATGAGGGAAACTGACGCCCTCCCCACCTGCATTCCACCTCTCCATTTTTCTTTCTATCTTCAGTCAGTAACTCAACACTTCGCCAGCATCTCTCAAAAACACCCGTTCTGTTTCCGTGTCGCTGCCGCCACCCCACCCCAGGTCATACCTGTCTTGATCCGTAACACAGGCTCCTCGTTGGCCTCCCAGCTCCCAGGTTCTCGCCAGTTGGGACTGCCCACCCCGGAGTCCAGGGTCATGCTACTGCCTTACCTCCATAGACTCATATGGGCGGAGAACCTTCCACGCCTCCTTTCTGTGGCTCCAAATGTGCTCATGTTGTCTCTGCTTCTTGGCTGTTCTTCTCTTCCTGCCTATCCAAATCCTACTCACCCTAGACTTCTCAGTGTCCACAGAAGACCCTGAAGGAGCTGTCCTAAAGTCAGGTGCCTTCACTCCTTGCTCCTGTAACCTCTGCCTTATCACCCACCTCACACGTTATGCTGTGGTTTGTCCAGCTGTGTCACTGATGTCCTTGTCCCACAACATGGTCCCTGGCACATCAGAGGCACGTGAAAAACACCGGCCAACAGAAAAAATAGAAGTGTTGGAGAACATCTTGTACATCGGGGGCTCTCAGCGAAGGGCAACTGCTATGATGATGACCTTGGTGGTCCTGGTGGTGAGGATGGTGAGGATGGTGATGATGGTAGTGTTGATGACGGTGATGGTGATGGTGATGGTGCTGATGGTGATCATGACGGCCATGATGCTGGTGATGGTGGTGGTGATGGTCATGATGGTGGGGATTGTTTGGTGATAGTGGTTGTCGGTGATGGTGGTAATGATGTTAGCGATGGTGGTGATGGTGATATGTTGGGGGTATTGGTGTTGGTGGTAGTGATGGTGATGATGTTGGTGATGGTGATGATGGTGATATGTTGTTATTGGTGATGGTGGGGGTAGTGGTGGTGATAGTGATGATGGTGGTGGTGACGATGTCACATGATGATGTTGGTGGTGGTGGTGATGGAGGTGATGGTGACGATTGATGCTCTCTTGCTCAGCGCAGCTATTATCATATAACATCACAGAATTTGGGAAGGGATGCCCAGAGACTCTACTGGGCTCCCCAGGGATGCCCAGCTAGCTGCTGGCAATGAATTTCACATTCATGTCTGTCCCCTGCTATATGCTCTTCCTGCTGTGCTACAGAAGAGACTCATTAATTCTGTGGCTTCACTCCATGCCCTGTGTTGGGATCATATTTAATTCAAGATAATTGTCTGAATGAATATTGGAAGAAACTAATCTGCATTGTCTGTTTGACCTTGGATGCTCTATTTCCTTAAATTTTCAGCTTTCTCTCCTGAGCTAAAATTTCGCAACTTTTACGCCAACTGAGAGCACAGTCTTTTCCCCGGACACTACCAGAGATGAATTAATTCGTGTTCATATTCATTTTCATTGATACCTCTGTCACTTGGGATGGAGGTTTCCGGTAAGAAATCATACTTAATATTGCCTTGGTCACTTTACAGCCTTGCTTTTGCATAGAGCATTCGTCAGACATCCTCACGGTCACCATGGTAGCTGGATACGCTTTGCATTGATTAAAACACAGTCTCTCCAGGCAACATCCCATTAAAAACTACTCAATCATTTCCAACTTTGTTATATTAGAACTGCGATTGAACCCGACTTCTCTGTTCTTCTGGTGGTTGGAATTTGCACCTTACAAAAACACTTATTCTGAAAGCCCTTACTCAGTGAAGTCGGTTGCATGCCATTTCACTTTAACCTCTGGACAAAGGCACAGAGACACCACACTTCCAAGGAAATATAAGTAAAGAGAATTGATTTTTCTCTTCATTCTGTCCAGGGAAGGATCGATGTGAAGGGTGTAAAGAGATTCGAGGGCAAGGATCATTCTGCCCCCTCCTGTTTTATTCAAGTCTGAATTCTGTGAATTCTGATAAGCACATTCTTCCCATCAGACCTCCCTGTCTCCTACCTGTGGGAAGTGTTCTTCGGGGAAAGAAACTTTGCCTATGTCGGTTAAGCACATTTTAAGTATGTACATCTCCTAGCTGGGATGGGACTCCTGTAACGGCACATAAGGTTCATGATTCACACACTTCCCTGCATGATTCATGAGGTCCACTCTTCATTAGAAACATCCTTGCTGTAGGAAGCTGTCTCTAGACTGTTCTGCGACCTGTCCATCTGAGCCTCTGTCCCTGCCATGCCCTCCTCCTTGGGGGCCTAGGGAAGCTGGCTGGGTCTGACACCCTCCCCACCTGCATTGAGCAGCTCGTGCCAGCCTTCATGCCAGTAGACTGACAGGCAAGGATTGTGGTTGAGGGGCCTCCAAGATCACTTCTCCAAGCAGTGGAGATCGTGTTACTAAATATTTTCATTGAGCCAGACAAGTCTAAGAGAGCCCACAGGACCTCTCCGGCGTTCTGCCCTCTGCAGGTGACGGCGTTGCTGTTGGCCATCCAAGCCATGGGTGACATAGAGACAGTGCTTCCCCGTCGAGCTGAGCAGCTTGGGGAAAAATGCCACACTCCAGCCACCTGCCACCACTCCAGTGCTCCACATCCACAATCAATAACATGCACCTTCCAGGTTGAATGAATTAATTCATGCACCTACCAGGAGACTTCTCCTTTCTAGGAGAGTTCCTGTTATGCCAGATGTCTTGCTTGCTTCCCTTTGGCTGTGGCTCCTTCCTGGGCATCTGAGATGCTCTGGCCTGTTGCTGGCCTAACAAAGATGCCTTGTGACTCAACTTCTTCTTGCAGCACTGACCCTGTCATTGTAGAAATTCATTAATGCCAAGTCTGCTTTCTCCTATTACACCTTTCCAGTTTTTAGAGTCCTTTGCCACCCACGTGGCTTTCAGATGCTCTAAATTGGGCACCCTCTGATTCTGTGAGTTGGCATGTGTGTCAAGCTGTCCCAGACATGGTGGACAAAACCGGACCAGGCTGCCTGCCTGGGGTGTCTCTGTGTCCCTTGGTGAGACCCCCGTGTGGGCGTTTGTATGGTCGTGTCATGCATTGTCTTCCTGCTGGCTGGCAACATCCGTAGGTACCTGCTTCTCCTCCCTCTGTGGCTTCGTCTGGGGTTGGGTACTTTATGTAACGCCTCTGGGGTCGGTATGAATCCTGGGCCATGGCTGGAGAGCAGCTTCTGAGAACCAAAGGGGCTTGAAGAAGAGATGTCCATAAAGCTGGCATTCAAGTGCTCACTGAGACCCACTTGAGAAATCATCTTCATCCTGGTCTCCCATATATGATGGGATATGGCAGTTGAGTGCAGCACGTTGTGGGTGGTATCCAGATGCCCTGCTCGTGTTTCCCTTTGCTTCTGGTTTCAGCCTTCTTTGCTTATGTCCCTGTGCAGAATAGCGCAACTTTAGGGGTTGAAACAAGTTAAATATTTCAAAACAAAACACACCTTGTGTCAGGTGCAGCGCAGAATACCCCTTGTTTGGAAATCAGCAGATATTCTCAGAAACATATGGATGAATGTCCAATGTCATCACACCTCTTTCTTAGGAGCTGCATGAGTGTTCTGGGGGCTGTTGAAAGGAATCAGGACACCTGGGGTGGCTTACAGCAAAAGGAATTCATCCTGTTGCTGTTCTGGAGGTCAGAAGTCTGAGATCCAGGCGGGGCAGGGCTGCTGGGATCCAGGCGGGGCAGGGCTGCACTCCTTCCAGAGGCCCCAGGCATCTCTGGGCTGTGGCCGCATCCCTTTCATCTCAGCCTCCGTCTTCATGTAGTTTCTCCTCCGTGTCTCCATCTCTCCTCTTGTGTCTCTTATACGCACACCTGTCATTGGATTCTGGGCCGTCCCCAGCATAGGCTCATTTCCAGATCCTTCACTTACTCACCTCTGTAAAGACTGTCTAAAGAAGGCCATATTCTGAGGTTCTGAGGGAACTTGTCTTCTGGGGGGCTAGCCCTCTAACCAAGACATGGGAAGATGAAAAAGGGATCAAATTAAGATGCGGTGGGGGGATTCCTGCCCAAATGACATAAATCACTGATTCCCGTTCATTGATTTGGCCTGGATATAAAGTTGAATCAAATACAGTCAATATCTCTTAGAAGGCAAGTGAGGGAACATTGCTCACCTGCTTTAATCAATGGGGAGAAACCATTCCTTAGGTACATAATTCGCCTCTTTGCAACCCCCTCCTCCTACCTCAGGCAATAATCTGAGACACTCAGATGATTTCGATGATTTTTTTTTCTCAGTGCCAGACTTCATTTTCATTACTTGTGAACTCATTTTCTTTGGAGCTGTTCTCAAGGAGAACCTTGGACATTCACGTTAGCAAAAGTGGGTGTGTCTGTGGGATGCCTGGCTGGCTCAGTTGGAGGACCACGTGACTCTTGATCTTTGGGTCATGAGTTTGAGCCCCATGTTGGCCATAGAACCTACTTAAAAAAAAAAAAAAGGCAAAAAGTGTGTGTGTCTGTATGAGTCTGGGTGCATCTGTGTATATCTGTTTATATCTATTTATTTGTATTTATCTATTTCTCGAGAGATAAAAATAGATACATATTAAGTATAAATAAAAGTGTATATATTTATAAAATGAATACATTTCTGTTTATTTATAGATAGATGGTTACACATACAGAGAGAGACTTTTGTGTATTTTTTTTATTGTAAAATGATGTTTTAAGTAATTCAGAATATCAGAGGAGTTAGCTTTGCTAGATTTGTCCGGAGAAGTTTAGTTGGGATTTCGGAGCCAGCACATGAGACTGAGAATAATTAGGGCACATGAGGGGTTTACTGAGTATAGGGTGTGTTGTGGGGCCATTTTATGTTCTCAGTGTCTAAAAGTTAGGACTTGGGCTGACATCCTGTGAGTGAAAACAGGTAAATGAGTTGATAAACTCGTTCCAATCCTTTTTCGATGTTCCTTAGATTATTAGTAGAATCTCTTATTTATCTGTCAAGTTCTGACAGGGTCTGATGAAACCCTTGAGATTTTAAAACTCTTGATGTTCCAACATTGGCAACCGGCGACGAGTAACTTTTACCTGCAGCTTATCTTGGTTCTTCCATGGCAGATGTCTTTGAAAGCTGGGTTTTCATCCATCATTCCCCTGAGGCGGACATTTGCTGATGTCCCACCTGCTGCTCTGGACAGCCCCTGTGTGCATGGATGGGTCTCCAAAACACAACAAATCACCCCTGTGCCAAATTCCCTCCTAACGTCTCATTGCCCCAAGTAATCTACAGCCACCGTCCTGCAAAACCACATGAGGCAATTTCAAGAGAAATTCATGTTGCTAATTTGCAGTAAAAGTCATGCACACTTGCAAAAGGCTTCTCTCCATATAACATCGTTATTTTCAGCTGTAGATGTGGCTTTGTGAATGGCGCAGTTTGAATTTTCTCTTCCTGTCTCCTCACTTTGTTATTTATATACCTTTTTGTACTCTCACTGAGTTAGAAGTTGGGTCAAGATGAGTGCATACCTCTTCTGGACTGAATGTTTCTCTTTCCCCCCAGAATTCATCTGTGGGAGCCCTACGCCATAATGGGATGGTATTGGGGGTGGGACCTTTGGGAGGTAATGAGGGTTGGATCAGGTCCTGAGGCTGGGATCCCCATGATGGCATTAGTGTCCTGGTTAGAAGACAACACCAGACCTGTTGGATTGCAGCCTCTAGCACTGTAGAGAAATACGTAGCTATTGTTTATAAGCCTCTCAGTCTGTGCTAATTTGTTATCACAGCCCACACAGACCAAGACATTTATACCATTCATGAAGTGTATTGTCTGATTAAAAAAAATAAGCGGGAAGACCTGTAAAGAAATTTCCAGGTGATGGAGCAACATATAAGACCATTATATGTATTAAGTAATTGTAGAAATCACTAATAACAACTGTGTTTTGAAATAATCATTTGCCACATTGAGGAGATTTGGCACCTAAAGACATCCCACCATATTTTGTGGATGTATAGAAAGTAAAAGTTATTACAAGGAATTCATTGAGTAGCTGACTTTTAAAGACTCATTTGACCCTCAAACAGTGCAGAGGTTGGGGATGCTCACCCCGCTGCCTCCTTGCGCAGTTGAAAATCCATGTATAACTTTTGACCCCCCAAAACTTAGCTACAAAACTTAGCTACAGATAGCCTACTGCTGACTGCAAGCCGTATTCATGACATACACACTCAATTAGCAGATATTTTGTATGTTATATGTCTTATGTACTGTGTTCTTACAATTAAATAAGCTAGAGAAAAGAAAATGGGACTAAGAAAATCATAAGGAAGAAGAAATACATTTACAGTATTTTGCTGTTATCTCTTGAAAAAAATCTGGGTCTAAGTGGACTTGTGTAGTACAAACCCATGTTGTTTGAGGGTCAACTACTCAGAAGAGGGAGCTCACCTAACCCATGTGATACATTGTAAATGTGTTTCTATACTGCAACAACGTGATACATTGTAACCATGTTGTCATGTACAGTCATGTACATGTCATGTATCATATAGGAGCTGGATACACTATGGCCATGCAGTGGATTGTAACCATGTGGTACATTGTAACCATGTGTTGCCTCATAACCGATAACAAAGTTTGCAGGTTGTTACAGGCCATACATGAGTTTTCTATTGCCATGTAACAAAGTACCCCAGTCTCGTGGTCTTGAAACAACACACATTTATGGTCCCAAATTTTGCATGAGTCAGGAATCCAGGCACAGGTTTACTGGACCCTCTTGTCCCACAAAGCTGAATTGAGGTGTGGGTGAGGAAGGCGTTTTCATCTGAGGTTGAGAATGTGGCTGTTGTCGGAATTCAGTCCTTTGCATCTAGGGACTGATGTCCCCACTTCCTTTATCTCATCTTCTAGAAAATGCCCTTGGATTTTTACTGTGTGGCTCTTTCTCCTGGGCTCTTCACACTTGTGCTGTTTGCTTTCTTCTGGCCATCAGGGGACTCCTTGCTGCTACTTCTTGTCTCTGTGGGCTTACCTGAGCAGGTGAGGACCACCACAGGATAATTCAAAGCCAACTGGTTAGAGACCTTAATTACACCTGCAGAGTCCAAGTTATGTTACATTATAACGCAACCTACCACTGGGAGTGGTATCTCATCCTATGCACTGGTCCCACCCATCTGAGGCATCTGCACCAATGCATGGGCACCTGGGGGCAGGTCCTAGAATCCCATTCCTACGCAAGCTAAATAGGATGTGTCCATCTGCCAGTGAACATAGGTGAGTTCCAACATGGAGCATCTTTACCCCTGCTAACATGGCATTTTAAGAATTTCAAGTATAGACATGATTGTGCCTCTTTGTTTTTTGTTTTTTTTTTAATGTTTTCTTTCTTTTTTTTTTTTTTAAAGATTTTATTTATTTGACAGAGAGAGACACAGCGAGAGAGGGAACACAAGCAGGGGGAGTGGGAGAGGAAGAAGCAGGCTTCCCGCGGAGCAGGGAGCCCGATGCGGGGCTCGATCCCAGGACCTGGGATCATGACCTGAGCCGAAGGCAGACGCTTAACGACTGAGCCACCCAGGCGCCCCACAAGTGGGCTGCATAAAGGCTCCAGGCGATGCCTGCATCCTAATCTATAGGGCATATGAATATATTAGGTTGCACGGCCAAGGGGAGTTTGGTTTAGATTAGATTCAATTCAGGTTGCTAGTAGCAGACCTTAAAATAGAAAGATGGTCCTGGATTATGATGTAGGCTTATTGTAATCACAAGGTCCTTTTAAAGAGGAAGGGAGAAGGACCGGTTGGAGAAGGAGAGGCAAGGATGGAGGAAGGGTCACAGCCAGACAACACTGCTGGCTTTGCAGATGAAGGAAGGGGCCACAAACTGAGGAATGCTGGAAGCCTCTAGAAGCTGGAAGGGCAAGGAAGTAGAATGTCCCATAAAGAAGACAGCTGTGCCATCACCTTGGTCTTAGCTCAGTGAGACTTATATCAGACTTTGGACCTCCAGCGCTATAAGAGAATGCCCCTGTGTTGTTTTAAGCCACTCAGTTTGTGGATATTGGTCGCAGCAGCCATGGAAAACCCATACATAATAACTAGGTATCTTATCCAAGCCGTGAGTTTCCCATGATGTGCAGACACCACCTTCTGTTTGTCAGTTGAATTCACTTCCGATTGTCTCAAGTCTTGTGTCTCCGCAACTCGTGATGATTCCTTTTCTCAAAGACCCTCAGTCTCACAATGCCATCTTTTGGAAGGAAAACCACCGAAGATTCCAAAACCATTAGAACAGACAGACCTTTGGTCTCAGATTCCAGCATGCCTGCTAGGTGGGATGACATTGTCTCCGTCAGTTAATGACCCTCCTAATTGGTCTAATTGCTTTTACCCTGCAAATATTCCTCTGGCTTCATTAGTGTTGCAATTATGCCTTAGCTCAAGTTGATTTGAGGAAGGCAGGCTAATGCATCCAGACATCGTTTCCATTTGGCAGAAGAGGGTTTTCTGTCTCCGTCTTGCCTTAATTTGCTTTGAATTCCTGCTAAGGTACACGGTGATTTCAGGGCCTCTCCTTGATACAGTAACGTGGAAGGTCAAAGCCCACTCTACAAAACAGCAGTGTAATAGAAGGCCTCCAGCATCAGCCCGTGAACCTCTAATTTTATTCATAGAAATTAGGGATTTCCAACTGCATGAAGATGTTCTGTATGGTGGTATTTCATATTGTCATTGATCATTCCATTGACCCATTGAAGATGACTTCCAAACAGTTTGGTCACTGTTCACCTATCATCCAGGCAGGCTGAGATTAATTCACCTATCATCCAGGCAGGCTGAGATTAATCTACTCTGTGCTTGTTTGCCGTGTATGGGTAATTGGTTGTCAGCAATCAACAGAGGGTCCCGTGGCATTGGTGTGATATGAAGGACAAGGGCCGCCGTGGACTTGTGACATGCGACGGGAGGGTGAACAGCCTCTGTGATGTGTTTTCTCACTCCATTGTGAGGTACTGTGCTTCCTCTTTGGTCTTCACTGGCCCAGCGTTAGGTCCGTTTGGCGGGACTGGAGCAGATTCTGTGCCCACGGCACTTTTGCTCAAGAACAGCTGGCGTGATGCAAGACACGGCTGCAGAGCTGAGCTACCCTGACATGTCCCCAGGCTGACAAAGCCACGAGGAGCCACGGGTCCGCAGGGTTCGGCGTGCAGTGAGCCAGACCAGGGGTGTGGGTCCCGGGACTGCCATCACAAGACATCACAAACTGCGATGCTTAATGACAGAAATGAATCTTCTCAAGTTGCCAAGACCAGAAGTCTGAAACCAAGGTGTGAGGTTCTGGAGGCTCCAAGAGGGAGAATCTGTGTCCGGCCATCATCCTCTGGCTTGTAGACACATCACCCCATCTCTGCATCCGCCTCCACATGGCCTTCTTCGTGTGTCTGTGTATCTGTGTTTCTTCTCTTCTTATAAGGACACCTGTCATGCTAGATTTAGGAGTCACCCTATTGCGAGATGACCTCATCTTCACTATAATCCCATCTGCCATGACTTTGGTTCCAAGTTAGGTCCCATTCTGGGGTCCTGAGGGTTCGGGCTTGAAGATACCATTTCTTGTGGAGTGGTGAGAACATCCAGTTCATCCCATGCCACCCCCTTGGCACTCGGACTTCCTAACACATGACATATCTCATCCACCTTATGGCTGGCTCTCCTCTGTTTATTGCTGGCCTGTACGCAGGCCAAGGGCATCTGCCTTGGTCATGGCTGCCTTTATTGTGCGGTAAACGGGCCTGCATCTGGCGGGTCCTCGGGCAATATGGACAGACTGATGGCACGGGATTTTGGCATCATGGCAATAATCCGTCTCTGTTGTCTGGATTCGAGAGTTCTTATTCAGCTCTTCCCAAGAGCCGGTCCAATGCTGGATTCCCCGCCCCCGACTCACAGGCTGGGTGGGGCTTGTGTCCTCCCAGAACACGTTTAGGAGGAAGAGCAGATGGGCGGAGAGGTTGTCTGGGGCTTCTAGTGGGGGTCCACTCCCAAGTAAAAAACAGCGGGTCCCCAAAGCAGGGTAAGGCCAGGAAAAAAAAGGGTTGACTTTTCAGAGGCAGCTTCTTTGTTTGATGCAAGATTTTTGACGCCAGAGGTTGCCGACATGAAATCCGTATGGAATGTAATCAAAAAAAAAAAAAAGAAAGAAAGAAAGAAAGAAAGAAAGAAAGAAAGAAAGAAATGCATATGGAATGTGAAAACAACTTCAAAGACCCGTGGTGTGAGTGGTCGGCTACAGGCTTACTTTCTGCAGGAAGGTATTTCTCTTCAGAGAGCACACAGCTTGCCCCACAAAGATCTGTGAATCCCTCCGTCCCCTAGACTTGGAAGCACAGAATCCTTTGCATGACAAACTCGCATTTTCTGTACGGTTCTTGCTTGAAAAGTCTCGGGCACTCCCACGTGTAGATGCACACTCACACATGCACTCTGAGAAGTAGCAAGACCAGGGACACATGCCCCGAGGGTCTTGAGCTTCACTTTCCATCCTGTAAACAAGTCAACATGGGTAGACTGACGGAATTCATGAAAAACACACCATTTCCTTAGGAGATGAGGTGCAAAAGGGTCATCGGTGAGTCAACCAGAAGAAAGTCCATTCTTGGGTGCAGAATTCCAAGCCTTTTGCAGTGACGGGGAGGTCTGTGCATCTCGGGTCCGACATTACCCCTGAGTTCACCACGCTGGTAGGGAAGTCCGCCCCTCAGTGTGTGGTACTGTGGGGGGGTGGGGGTGGCCGGCCATACTTTGTGCAGCCAGAATGAGCTCTGGGGCTCGCGTGATGTCATGGGGAGGCATGGGGGATGGGTGTGGACGCAGGGAGTCTTCTGTCACCTTTATATAGCCCCTCCCAGCAAAAGGGACCCAGAGAAGTCCATCCAATTTTGCTAAAGTTACCTTTTCTAAACATACCCAAACTCTTAAAAAGACATCGCATTAGTAGAGGTCACTCCTCACTCTTCTTCCACGGAGATCACGTGCCTCGCTGTCCTAAATTTAACGTTTCTAGAAAACGTTCTGTGACCCTGTGGCCCACGCTGCTCAAGTGACAAGAAGCATGACAGGTTGATGGCCATGAGGTTGTTGGGTTGAACCGTTGGCCATGCCCTTGAGTGACCGGAAGGCACGGCGCGGGCAAGTGTCTCAGTCTCTGTGAGCTACAGAATCACTCTGTTTAAAGCAGGGCTGGTTCCATTGCTGTGAGTGCCTACAGAAGTCGAACGCACAGACACAGCAAGTGGAATGCTGGTGGCCCTTGGCTGGGAGAAGGGGACGTGGGGAGCTGGTGGTCAATGGGGGACGGAGTTTCAGGTCCACAGGAGGGATGTGTTCTAGGAGATGTGCTGTACGACATGGCGCCTCTGGTGACCATTACCGCATGCTGCACTTACAGCGTCCGATCTCATGTGTTCTTACCCCCAAAAGGCAAGCAGAGATGCAAACAAAAAAGCCAAGGAAACACAAGGACGTCCTGGGATGTGTTGGTCGTGTCTTTTCCCTGGACTGGGGGGAAGGTGCCGTGGGTGTTTGCGAACGTCCACACCTCGTCAAATGGCACACACCAAGCATGTGCGCTTCTTTGTATATCGCTGACGCCTTGATAAACCTGGTTGGGAGAACAGGGCTGCAGAGGACCCCCACGCCCCGGTTGGATGCCGCTGTCCTTGCCGAGCGCCCGTGAGATTTTGTTTGGAGCGTCTTCCTCTGCCGCAGTGATCAGTTGATCATAAATAAATGTGCCAACTTGTGAAAAACACCTTCCTCTTCACGCGGGTCCCGCTGACCTTTTTGCCTCTGCTCATGCTTCTCCATGGTTGCACAGAGCCTAGGGTGACTGTAATGGTGAGGACGTTTTCTCTGTTCCTCGGATTTTCTCTGTCCCAGCTTGGAGGGAAGATCCAGATGCACGCAGAAAGGGTCTACACTTTGTGGTGTTTCCACACTGTGTTCTGTTCTGTTTCCTTCCTACGATTATGAACAGTGCTCTAGGATTCTGCCTCCTTAAACATTCTCTCTAAAGGGGGTCTTTGCCGCCCATGTTCTTCCTATTTTGTAGAGTGCTTTTTGGGAGAGCCTCATGTCTCTGGATTCCAAGTGAGTTGATTAGACGATTTCCATCCATGGCACCAAAGTCTTGATGCGAAGGTACAGCCAGGGGTATGGACTTATGTTTTACTCCGTGAGTCTTTCTCTCCAGGTAGGACCACTTAGAAAAGTATGCTTTTCTAAGGCTTTAAGACATTTACAACCACATCCGAAAAATGTGTCTTAAACTCTTCATCCTCCCAACTATGACAACATTGACTTTTATGAAAATAGCATCAATCCCTGCCCACCCTTTTATTATCATTCCATATATTGAAAGTTACACTCAACATCCTTTTTTATCCATTGCCCATCACTGACTTTTTATCTCTCCTAACCATAGATCTTTAGACAACCATACAATTTTAAAGTTTAAAGGAACATTGGAGATAATTTTGATAGCAAATTGAAATGTCTGTAACCAGGTATGTTAGTCTTCCTAATGTTGTCAGAAATTACTGTAAACTGGGTGCTAAGACCAAAAGAGATTTGTTGTCTCCCAGCTGGGCAGACCACGTGTCTGAGATTCAGGTGGGGCAGGGCTGCTGAGAACCAGGCAGGGCAGGGCTGCTGAGATCCAGGCGGGGCAGGGCTGCTGAGAACCAGGCAGGGCAGGGCTGCTGAGATCCAGGCGGGGCAGGGCTGCTGAGATCCAGGCGGGGCAGGGCTGCTGAGATCCAGGCAGGGCAGGGCTGCTGAGATCCAGGCGGGGCAGGGCTGCTGAGATCCAGGCGGGGCAGGGCCGTGCTCCCTCCTGAGGCTCCTTCCTCCTTCCAGCTTCCAGGGCTCAGTCATCCCTGGCCTGGTGGCGCGTCCCTCCCACCTCTGCCTCTGTCCTCACGTGGCTTCTCCTCCGTGTCTGTGTCTCTTCTTCTGTCTCTCCTAAGGACACCTGTCATCAGATTTAGGGCCACTCTGATCCAGGAGGAGCTCTTTTCCAGATCCTTCACTTTGTCACATCTGCAAGGGTCCTGTTTGCAAATAGGATTCCATTCGTGGGTTGTGAGTGTTGACACACGGACACATCTTTATGGAGATACTTCAACTATTATTCAACAGTTTGTGGCTTCTGGTCACATGGCAGCTGCTGGTTGGCCTTTGATGGGGTGGGTCTGAATACTTAGGTCTCATAGTGGATCCTGTGGTCCAATGGGTAGGGAATCAGAACCCTGGTGCCCCCTATGCATGAATCTGCCCATGCAGATGTGGCCTTGGGGCACACATGCTCTGATTGAGAACTTATGGTCTTACAGGGAACAAGGGCACCTCCTTTGTGATGAATGAGGAAAGCTTTGCTTACCCGACAAATGCACAGCTGGGAAAACCACTCAATTGGCTCTGCCGCCCCCAGGACGCATCCACCCTCTGTTCTTGGCCCCGTCTGAAGAAAGGCTCAGCATTTTTACAAGCCAGTCACATATTCCCTGAATGTATCACATAAGAACTTTGGAAACAGGCCAAGAAAAAAATTGCTTCCTAAAGTATCTGGAAAAATTTTACTTCCAAAGTAGAGGCAATGATGTTTTTTTTAAAAAAAAAAAGAGAGAGAGAGAGAAAGAAAATCCAGAAATGAGGATTATCTGTGCATTGTGGCCAGATTTTATGTCCTGGAGAACATAAGTATTTTCGTACATGTCGAAGTCATACTGCCCTTTCTATGAAGGTTAACCTCCTTCTGCTCCCACGTGTTTATTATATCCCCCCAAGAGCTCATTTCCCCATTTTGAGTTTCTATAGATGCGAGAGAAAGAAATGTTTTACAAAGTGCATGTGGGCATTAAAAGCATGCGTTATATTATGAATGACAAGGCTTGAACGCATGCCAAGCCTGTCATTTCAACACCTAGACTGTCTTCCGCGGCCTCCTGTTCCAAGAAAGTGCCCCAAAACACACTGCATGAGGAATGGTGGTCTACACGTTGCTCAGTCTGAGAGCTCATTCTTTCAATAATAGGCTCATTCATTAAGACGACAGTTGATCCCATAATTACGCAACCACATCCCTACTAAGTGACAAGGACTGTTGGCGCCGGGAGATTCATTGCTATACTAAGAACTAAAGGTAATGGGGTCTCAGGAAAACAGGCGATTGTAAGAACTAGTTAGGCTGGTCCTCCCTCCTATGCTGGAAATACTTAAGGATGCCATCAGAGTTAAGACTCATTCTACTCCATTCTTTGGGGTTAAATTGTGTCTGCCACCCCCTCCAAAAGACACGTTGAAGTCCTAACTCGTGGGTCCTGTGAATATGACCTTATTTGGAAATAAGTTAAGGGAGCGCCCATACTTTCAAATGCACCTTGATACTTGTTTTCCGGAAGATTCTAACATCTAACATATAACATACTATACACTAATTATGCATTTGTCACTTCGACATGATGCCCAGCCACCGTGCGAGAATTTTTAGCGTCTGGATCGTGCTTCTGTCCTTGGTTTTATACTGTGGGGTTCCCAGAGGCAGCACTGCGTTGATCCATCCCATAGGTTGTCAGGGGACCTGCAAGAAGCATGATGAGAAGGGCACATCTTTCTAGAATGTCGGGCTCCTGATGCCATCACTCACTGCTCAGTGGGCGGTAGCTGTGACAGGGGCTGTGTTCACTACTCGATGTATGTCCCATGGCCACTTGAGTGGCAGGTGTCATCAGCCCTGATCTTTAGATGATGTTCTGGGATGGTTAATTATATGTGTCAGCTTGACTGGGCTGCAGGGTGCTGAGACATTGGGCCAGGCATGATTCTGGATGTGTCTCTGAGGGTCTTTCTGCATGAGATTAGCATTCAATTCAGTGGACTGATGAAGCGGATGGTCCTCCCCAATGTGGGCAGGCCTCGTCTAATCACTTGAGGGCCAGAATGGAACAAAAACGCTGATAGGAGAGACATTCCTCCTGCCTGACATCCTTCTAGCTGGGACATCGGCTTTTTCTTGTTTTCGGACTTGATCTGCAATATCAGCTCTTCCTGGGTCTCGAGCTCGTCGCCTTTGGGCCGAGACTTACGCTGTCAGCTCCTAGTTCTCTGCCTTTGGACTCAAATTTGAATTTACACCACATTGGTTCTCCTGGATCTCCAGCCTGCCTGCAGATCTTGACTGCTCGGTGTTTATAGTTGCATGAACCAGTTCCTTATAATAAATGCCTCCCCACGTGCACACACACACACCCCCTCGGTGTTTATAGTTGCCCTACTGGTCTGTTTCTCTGAAGAACCCAGACTCACCCACCGTCCAAACACCCCACTGGCTCCCAGATGGCTTGACCCCAACCCAACCCTCCCTCCCACCCTTTCTCCCTCTGGGTTCCTTCCTTTCTTTGTTCCCCACAGTGGCTTAATCACCAGCGTCCCCAAGGGCACAGGCTGGGCACATCCCACCTCTATGCTTGGCCTGCAATCTTCCTGAGAACCTTTCCTGCAGCTCTTCCAGTGAAACTGGCCACATGTTCCTCACTTTGGTGCTTCCTGATGTTGCTTATGGCCCCAGGATGGTATGTCCTGTCCTGGCTTGTTTAATGAGGAAAGGCGATCTCTTCTTGGAGGTCTGGTTTCCTGGGTTCTGGGATGCTCATCATGTTGTTCCAGGATGCTCATTGTCTTATTCATCAGCGTGTCCTGCGATGGTCATTATCCTGTTCTGGCATGCTCATCTTCCTCTTTTGGGATGGTCAGCATCCTCTTTTGGGATGGCTATTGTCCTGCTCTGGGTTGGTCATTGTCCTCTTCTGAGATGGTTGTTCTCTTGTGTCATTCATCTTTCTCTCAGATCTGGAGGGAAGTCCAATAGAAGAATGTACAGCCCCTGGTCCTCCGGAACCCATCTGAGAAAGGGAGTCTGAAAGCTCATCCTAACACCTGCCCATGGAGGGTCAAAGAAATGATCCCTAGATCCTTAGAGATGGGTGAGAGATATGGTAAGATGCCACTCCTTCATGTTATTGGTTAGGATGGCTGCGTTGGTTTCCCACGCCTACTGTAACAACATCCACCCGACGGGGGGGACTTAAAGTAATGGAAAGTTATTTCCAAGTTCTGGGGACCGGAAGTCTGAAATCAGGATGGCGGCAGGGTTGGTTCCCTCTGAAGACTCTGGGGGAGGGTCCTTCCTTACCTCTTCCAGCCTCTGCTGGCTCTCAGCAATGCTTGGTGTTGCTTGTCTTGTGGACACATCACTCCATTCTCTGCCTCCACTTTGCCTTCTCTCTCTTGCATGTCTGTGTCCCTGTTCCTATGAGGACACCAATCATTGGATTTAAGACTCACCCCAATCAAGTAGGACTTCATCATATCTTAGTACACCGTCAGAGACCCCATTTCCCAAATACATTCTCATGCCCCAGTCTGGAGTGGACATATCTCCCTGGGGACCAGAGTTCAACCCAGTGCACCCAGGTCCTGAGCCGGAATCAGAGTGGACATTAGATCATCAGGCTCTTGACCTGCAAGTGCACAGTCAGCCTATTTCCAGGGCCTGCCACGTTCATCATAAAGCCATCATCCTATTTAGATAATAAACAGCAGCCTTGCGGAGGATGCTGGCTTGCATTATCCTTCCTTTCTGACAATTCTCTTTTGTACTTTGGTTTATGGCAAGAATAGACGCATGCACACGCACACACGCACGCCGGTGCAACTTACAATGCCTCAGCTACGAGCTGCATGCAGCCCCCGTGACCCTATAGAATTTGGGAGGAACACAGTCACATGATCAGCTAATTCCGTCTTTCCTCTGCATCAGAGGCACCTGTGAAGGAGGAGGAAGAAACTCTTTTCTTCTGTAAGGAAACAAGGCCCCAGGAAAATCGCCTTTTATTTGTGTTTCGGTGAAAACATTGTCATGACAATGGTGGCTATGGGCAAGTTAGTAAAAATCACAGAGAGGTAAATTTTACGTCCCGGGGGGGAACAGTGTGGATTCTTTTAAGACCCACTGAGCTATGACCTTCCTGGACTTCACATAGGCTAACAAACCAAAAAGCGAACAAACACACAAAACCAACATCATACAATACCTGAGGATTTTCGCCGCAGGGGTAGAAGGTGGGGACACACACAGGGCTTTCCAGCCAAATACAAATAGCTCGAGGAAGGAAGGAGAGCATTTTGGAAAATGCCAACCTTTTCTGCAGTGGAAGTAGGTCATTATTTTGTCGGTGCGGGCCCCGATACCTGAAGCGCAGAAAAGTATTTTGAGAGTCATAGTGGGCACAATGCCACTTGGCTATTTGGAAGCTTATTCTTTGTATTGTGTGCATTATTACCGGCTGGAGATTGGAGAGCTTGCCTAGTGCCTGGAGATCACATTCCCACCTGGAGGTGCACCCTGCCTGTACTCACGCGATCCCCTTTGAAACTTGCTCAGTATTTTCCACGACCATGCACTCAGCTGTCCTCATTGGGGTCAGCATCTTCTCAAGAAGATGCAGGTGCTGCCCTCTATTTTTGGAACACTCTGTTTATTTTTAAGTGAAACCAGATGTGGATATTTTAGAGCCAAGAATGCTCATCACCTGGAGGGATGGTGGGCTGTCACCTGGGCTGGACAGGTGCATGGGAGGGGCAGGTGCGCAGACACAGGGAAGGTCTTTTTCTTCCCTACTCACTGCCCAGATCTCTCAGACTCGCTCTGCTTCATACGCTGGTTGGAAACCTCCTCGGGCTGAGGTGCCATTGATTTTTTTTCTCTCTGTCAGTGTCCGTTCCTCCCTGTCTTCATCCTCCTCCAACACTTTCCGGCCGGGTGCCCTGCTTTCAACATTTCCTCCTCCTGGACTCGCTTCTCCCCACCTCACCTGTCAACATGCTACCTCTGTTTCCCACCAGACACCTCCGCCATGAAGTCTCCCAGGGATCCTGGATGAAATCCGGCCCCTGTCTTCCATGTCTATTTACCTTTCCAGCGCACTTCTGCCGTGCGTCCAGCATCCTGCATCCTCCCATGGCCTGTGGACTCTGAAAGAACGCACCCCCTCCATGCCATGCCAGGCACCTGGGAGCCCCTCAAAAGGGATCACATCTCGATGACTGCCTGGTGGCCAAGCCCTGGAGACCTCACCTTGAGATTCAGCTTCGTCCCCTTTCTGCCACCCCTGATAGTTTCTATGTCCATGGAGACTCTGTCCAGCCACAACCTAATTTGACAGCTCCTCTTTAGAGCTGTCAGGTTTCAGATGGGGTGCCAAAGATTTCCTGCTCGTAAGGCAAAGCGATAGAGCTTGAAGGACTTTGCAAACCAGTTATTAAGTTGGGAGGAGGAGGAGGGGGCTGTCGTAATAAGGAGCAAGCCTCCACTGGGAGATATGCATGCCACTCAAGGTCAGCAGAAAGGACTTTGCATTTACCTGTGAGCCTAGAAGAACCAGGTGCACCATGCGGGATGAACGGGTGCCATGATTGAAATGTTGGAGCAGCACATCTCTTTCTTTGCAGACAGCTGACTTTTGGTGGGGGTGTTCTGCATTCTAGTGCGGCTCAGACCCAGGCGGAGGGTGGCCTGAAGTCCTGGGGATGGGGGTGGGGAAGGAGAGAAGCTGAACCGAAGTTGGATCAAGTCAGGCGAGGAAGCATCTTGCCCAAGACGGCTCAGGGGGTGCACACAGCTCATTCAGGAGCCTAGAAATGGGGATCAGAGGGAGGTCTGTGTCTGGCCAGGTTGGGCATCGTGAGTCTTGTCTAAGGGTGGTGGGCATGGGGGAAAATGTTTCCTGGAACACAAAAGGGGCGGGGTTTTTCTCTCCCATCAACGTCTTCCAGAAGCACAGGTGTTACGGACTGAATGTGTGTGTCTTCCAAAAATCAATGTGAGGAAGCCTTGACCCCCATTGGGAGGGTGTCAGCGGGTGGAGCTTTTAGGAGGTCGTTAGGGCTCCACGGGGCCATGAAGGTGGGACCCCCCCAAACCCACAATGGGATTAGCGTCCTCATGTGAAGAGGAAGGAATTGGAGTTCTTTCTCCATCACATGAGGACCCAATGAGAAGATACTGTCCATGAACCAGGAAGCAGGTCCGCATCAGACACGACATCTGCAGGTGGCTTCACCTTGGCTGCCCAGCCTTCAGAACAATGAAAAATGATCTGTTATTTAAGCCATGCATTTGGGGGTGCCCTGTTACAGCCACCCAGCCAAAAACAGCCAATCTCTGGAGTCCCTTATGAGTTCAGGAGATTATGCTCCCATGGGCAACGTATAAGAAGTATTTTGGCACTTGGAGAAACCCAAGACAGACCAGCTGTCTTGCATCTACTTCGTCCCACTCAGGGTGACCCCCGTAGCCTTGGGACCACCAAGGCCCGAGCTCCACGCTGGCCTCCCCGAGTGTCCTTCGGGGCAGAACGCTGTTGTCCTGCTTCTCATGTCCCTTTGGTAGAGATAGTCATAGGGGCCCAGGGACCCACCCGCCCTCAGACACACCAGTGGAGTTTGGCCAACTGCTGCCCACCTGCAGGCTCTATGGAGAGCAAGTAGGTCGAATGGGGAGAATCCTCTCCCCAGGACACGTCTGATTAACAGGCGTTCCTCAGAAGGATAGCGCATTGGCTCATTTCTTTGGAAACGGTTGGCACAACCACCCTGCCCTTTGCCTGTGGTTCTGCTGGACGTGTGCCCCACCTCCTGACAAAATTCCTCTTACATCCCAATCCGTTTACTGACCAGCTCTGAAAATGCAGCACTGGCGTGCTAAGTTTATTAATGGCCGGCGCGCACACTGATAAACGCATTGGGAAGTAGAGCATTTCCTCACGCTCAAAGGGGGCCGTGGGTTTGCCTCCACGGAAGGAAATCAGACGCGGCGAAAAGCAGCAAGCTTCTCACGTGGTTTCACTTTACAGAGAAGTCAATGTGCCTTTCAAAATATTCTTAAACAGTAAGCACATGTAAGCATTAGATCAAAACACATTATCTTCTTCGTTTTGTAGCAATGATTTGAATTTCAATGTGCCCTTAAATTTTTCTATTATAAATTATTTCATGCATATGAAAGGCGTAGAGGAATGATATAATGAGCACGTGTGTACCTGCTGTGTCGTTTTACCTAATCTGCACATTTTGCTGCAGGAGTTTTAGATTGTGTGTGAGTTGTGTGTGAAATAAGATGTTTCAGATGCCATTTTCCCCTTGTATATCGCTCCCCAATTATTTAGTTATTCCATGGAAAAATGTTTCCATAGCTTAGGTCAGTATCGTTCTGCACCGTTTAGCAATGCTTCATCTGTGCATTGACAGGATAGAAGGGAAAGATGCATTTCTCCTGTTTTATTTGCACTTCTCAAATGATGCTTCAATTTAAAATTAATTATCTAAGGGAATAGCATCGCTGTGGCTCTCTGCTGAAGAATGCTCTTCTGGGAAAGGCTGGATTGTGGTGTTAGCAATTTCTGGTGCTCGCTGGGGTGAGCTGTGCCGTTTGCTGATGGGGTGCCTTGATCTGAGGGCTGGGCGGTGTCTGGGTGTTTGCAAAATGGCCATTTTCAGACCAGAAATTGGTCATGGGCATCTCCAGCAAACCTCCGAGTCAGGTCTCTGGGGACCAGGTGTGACTCCACACCCACCTTCACTTTGCAGAGTCATGCACAGGATGGAGGATATGGCAAATAAAATTAATCCAGGATGTAGGCACAGAGCCCCGTGATCTCTTGATTAAATCCTGCATCCCGGTCATATGTTGATAATAACTGTAATCTCCTTAAGGGTTATTGAAATACAACTGGAGAGAATTATCCGCACTGGTTTTTTTGTTTTGTTTTGGTTTTTTTGCATACTGTCTGCTCTTTAGTCCACCTGCTTTCCACCCAAGCCTGACCACCTGCAGTAGTCAACTCCTCATGATTCCCTGAACCCCCACTGGGTTAAGGATCATTCATGTTGGGATTTCTCCATCTCATCCCAATTTGGGGGATCTCCTGGGTCCATCCATCATCATCGCTTGGTGGCCCTGAGGGTTCTCTCAAGGATAGAAGACAGGAGGTTGAGTATTTTGGATTGGATATGAGGACAAGCTCTCAAGACAAACCCTTTGAACATATAGGAAAGAAAGATAAATCACAGAAAGGTGGCATTCGAAACAAAACAAAAAGGTCCCGGACAGTGTGTAGTCTCATGAATGATCTGCTACCCCTTCTGTTTCTCTTTTGTGTAACTGGGCAAGCAATCCATTCCAAAGGTGAAATAGACCTATAGGTTTTAATTTAACAGAGTAAAAAAATTGTATTGACGATGATTCCAGATTCCACACTGCAGCTTGACCATCCTACAAAAACCACTCTGTGGGTCTGGGGGTGGTCTCAAAGATGCTCCATGATTATCTGAAGAAGCTATGGAGATACTTCTTCGCGTTCCAGCTACGTATCCGTGTGAGGTTGGATCTCCCTCAACACAAACAATATATTGCAACAGGCGGAATGCAGACGTCGATAGGAGAATCCAGCTGTCTTATCTTAAGCCCCACGTCTGCAAAAACGTAAGACATTCTGAATGTCCCAGTCTACGCCCAGAAGAGAGAGGTCATGTGTTCCATGTGTGGCCGCCGAGGAGACGTTTGGCTTCTGCTATCCGTCTCTTGCCATGGGTTCTTCCTGTTGAAACAAGGCCAGCCTCAGCCACATACATGGTTGGAAAGGGACGAATATTTTCAGATCATTGTGGGGGATCTCTGATGCTGCTCCAAACCCAACAAGGGGTGGTTTCGTAAAGGCGAGTTGCCACATGGAATCTGGAGTCTTTAGCAGACAGTGAGGTTTCTGTGATATGCAGCCGGGGCACCTGCCATGGTTTGTGATCACAGGGGTGGGTCACCCCGTCTTTTGTTCAGGAGTAATTTCCCATAGTGAAGGAGGAAGTTCTAAGAACCCCTCAGGTGGCAGAGGGGATGACATTTTCGGGACTGGTCCCACAGATGTCACTGAGTAGTCTCTACATACTTCCATTGTGTGCAAGAGAGCAGCCAGCTCTGGAGTCTCTGCTCTTCTGGAGCTCCCAGCTGACATGACAGACCTGGGGTCCCCTCCCCATGACCTGTGTGCTGAGGCTATGCAGGTGGGATGCACCTGTGGAGGGGACGTGGGCTTGGTACCTCCATCCCAGGCAGAGCTGTCCTTGCCTGATCGCTGTATCTCCACACCCGAGCTCCTGGACCCTAGATCTCTATATCCAAGCTCCAACTGGAGGGATCTGTGCAGGGGACATGGGCTGGGTGCCTCCATCCCAGGCACACCTGTCCCACCCTGGACCCTGTATCTCTGCACCCGAGTTCGCACAGGAGGGATACACCTATGAAGGGGATGTGGGCTCGGTGCCGCCATCACAGGCAGACCTGTCCTTGCCTGATCCCTGTCTCTCTACACCCGAGCTCCTGCGGGAGGGATATACCTGTGTAGGGGACGTGGGCTCGGTGCTCCCATCCCAGGCAGACCTGTCATAGCCCGGACCCTACATCTCTCTGCCAAGCCCCCACACCTGCACAATAGCCCCCCTTGCCTGTCTTGTCCTTTGGAGGGAGCCTCTGCGGTTTGGACGTGATGCGCACAATGTACCTAGCACACATAGCGGACAGCCTGGTGCACTGTTGATGCCCCTCAAATGCTCACCGTTAGCATGACACAACACGGAGGTTGCTTCATGGGCCGCCATATGCAAACGCTTTTAGTTATTCCACATTTGACTCCTTGGGTGTGGCTTTTCCCACGGAAGAGAACCAGCATTCTTTACAGTTTTTTGCAAAGGTCTTATTTCTGCAAACGTGCGGCTTAACAGAAGACCGCCAGATTCTCCTATGGATGTCTGCATTCCGTGTGTTGCAGTATGTTTCTGTTGAGGAAGATCCAACCTCACACAGACATGTAGCTGCAAAATGAAGGAGTGTTGTTTTGATAGCTTCTTCAGATAATTGTGGGTTATCTTTGATGCCATCCTCAGATGCACCCCCTCGTTGTTTTATGATGGCCAAGCTGCAACATCGAATCCGGAATCATCATCAATGAAATTTTCTTATTCTGCTCAGTTAAAATCAGTCGGTCTATTTATCATTTGGAATGGATCATCTGCCCGTCGGTCTTTTGGAAAATATTGGTCCAGTGACTTATGGAGGGGCTTTTAAACGGTGACACATTTCATTATATGACATCAAAAAAAATGCGTTTGTTAGTATAACCCCTGATCTTATCAGAGAAGTCTAGGTATTGGGAAACTGTTGCGCTCCTGGTACCACATACAAAGTTTTCCAGAATTCTGAATTTCTCTTGAAAGCTCAGATGTTGTTACTGATGGTAAATACTGTCATTTGTTGTCCTTGAAGTGACAAGCTCACTGTGTTTGTTTTCAAGAAAATGTCTGCCAGATATCCAACTCGCAATCACCATAGTTTGTCTATCAGTTGCTCTTCCAAGCAAAACTGGGGTTTCCTGAGGAAAAGCAGCCAGCTTAGCTTCCAACTGAAACAGCCTGCCAGCCACCGTGTGTCCCTGCATGGTCGATGCGCTTTCTGTATACTTTCCATTTTCTCACATAGGAGGACATTACACATGTGTCCAGTTGACCCTTGAACAATACGGAGGGGGCTTACAGTATCACAGTGAAAGTAGTCCAGACCACGTGGACCTCCCACCACCTTCCACCTGAGGCCGTGAGGCCCCGCTTGGAGAAACTGCTGATCTAATGAGCAGAACGTTTTGGTTCAACATGACCGATGGTCATCATGGCGGACACACACCGGCACCCCCGTCTGCTTACGGGCACCAGGAAGACACGCTCCCTGGGAGATCACGATCCTGGCGCCTGGCTCTGGCTATTGCCTTGTCCTTGGGTTCCATGAGCGTTGGCCTTCCCCTTTGGCGTTAGCTTTGTTGTACCACGGACAAGCGCCCAACGTTGGCTTTAGTGATGCAGTACTTCCTTCTTGAGTCTGATCTTGTCATTGTTTAATTTTTTTCCACCACCAGAAGCTGGGTGCTTCCAAGGATTACATTTGGTGTTAGGGACTTTGCTCCAGGGACCTTCACCTGTAGCACCAATGGGCTTTTATCTTACTTTCCTGAGCTGTGTGGTGTGTGTCCCCGTGATGGCCTGGGAGTTTGGTCTGCACTGTCGTCTTATGGCTGGGCTTTGGGCTACATGGTGGAAAGACCTCACTGGCCCTTCATCTCCCCCGATGCCTCGGCCATCGACAGTATGCCCAGTTGGGGCATTTGCTTACACTGAGTAGCTCCTAGGTTGTTTCTCGTCTTGCTGGTCTGTGACTGCCTGTCCGTCCCCCCCTACACCATTGCGAGGGTACGTTATCGAGCTGGTGGATACTGACTCACGACCACATCCAGGGTGAATGCATTGCTATTGGGCCATATGCCTGCAGGTTCCACTAGTGTCTGTTCTTCCAACTGGGAAGCATAGTCGCCATTCTTATGTCCCCTCCCATGTGCATTTTGTTCCACTCAACACCTTAGGTGCGCCTAATCTGCAGCTTCTCAAATTTTGGTTGGCTGTCTAATTCTTACCGGAAAAACCCAAAACAAACAAACAAACAAAAAAACCCTAAGTACATGTATCCTAAATAACACATGATAATCTGGACTGAGTCTCAGAGTAAAAGGGATTTAACGTGCAGGCTTAAGGCACCTACCAGAGACCCATCACATTCTTTGAAATTTCCCCAGGCAACTGGGGACTCCGGAGGGCCTTTCTGGTTCCTGGCTCCCCAGCCATCCCTCCGTCTGCGCTCAGCCACCAATCCACTGAGTCAGCGTGTGCTGGAGCTTTTGCAAAGTCATGGTCTGCAGTTGCACAGAGTAAGAGAAATCATTGACTTGAGTATTTCAGAATGAGAACTGACAGGTGTCACTCAGAACTAATGTCCCCGATGAGGACCTGGATCCAGAATGCACATCAAGCGTCAGGCATTTTTCCAGAAGTTAGGCTCTGCTCTTGGACTCAAAATGCATGCACGAAACCAGTGCAGAGTCTCCACAAACTGTACAATGTCCTGAAATTCGGAGGCACCCCAGGTTCAGTGGCTGGAGGATGGTGGTGCTTCCCAATGAGAAGGGCTTGGTCCAAGCTGACTGTGGTTTTCTGTTATCATCACGCACTGTTCACTGCAGAGCTGCCGGGGTGCCCCGGGGCATATTTTAGGATGCTGACAGTTGTGAAATTTCTAGAATCAGAATTAGTCATGGCACTCAGTCAACCCTTGCAAGGATGTTGCCTGTGAAAAGGTCACTTAGGTGGCCAACAGATACAGCCTGTACATCCCCACCAGATGTGAACAAACCAAGAAAGGGAGTGACTTGAAGCTGTCTGCCCCTCAGAAGATGTTGCTCTCTCTGTTTTTTGTTTTTTGTTTTTTTTTTTTTAATACCGAGGACACAAGATTAAGGATGAGCAGGAGCCTCAGTCATGGGATGATGACCATGAGACTTTGCAGTTTGAGGTGCCCCCCGAAGTCCCCTTTACACAAAATTATATGGGTAGCATGGATTGTAAGGGTAGACATTTTGCAGAGGCAAAAATATTCTGGTGTCTCTACAACAGGATTTTTGCAGAAACCAGTATTGATAAAGTTCTATGTACTGAGGACTGCATCAACTCAACTTTGCACCTGAATTGCTAACTTAAAGAAGAAGGAGGAGGGGGGGGGGAGGGGGGGGAGGAGGGGAAGGAGGAGGAGGAGGAGGAGGAGAAGAAAGAAAGAAAGAAAGGAAGGAAGGAAGGAAGGAAAGAAAGAAAGGAAAGAGAGAGAGAGAGAGAAAGAAAGAAAGAAAGAAAGAAAGAAAGAAAGAGAAAGAGAGAAAGAAAGAAACTCACATCTCAGCCAGGTGTCATATGATCTTGGAACTTGAGAACCACGCAGACTCTTCGCATGACCTTTTCTCTTCATGGAAAGAGAGGAGCCTGCCTTCACCATGGCTGCTATTCTTGGTGATAGGGGAAGATGATTACGGCAATGTCGTAATCCTTACCCAGGTCCTTACCCAATGTCCTTACCCAGGTACTTCCCCCGGAGAACCCATGCCTCCAGCCCTGGTTACAACTCTTTTAACAGGGTTATGCATTTATAAGGTTGGTTAGTCTGAGTTTGGGGTGCTGTCTGTGACCTTGGAACAGAGAGTTAAAGCAAGCCTCTATGTGTGCTGTGTCCTGCCACACACATGTGGGATTATATTGACTTGGATTCTCTGTGTCCTCACCAAGAAGAACTGAGGAATCAGGAGGAAGATAGAAAATGTGGTGTGTTTCCTACTAATATTTATGTAAGTCACCCTGATGACACTGGACATTTGTCCCCTGACTGTTATCGCTTCCAAAAATTGATGCTGTAATAAGGATTTAGGGAGCATCCCCTCTTTTTCTAGAGCACCCTTGCAACAGAAATGTAAGAACACCATTGGGGTTGACACCATCTTGCAGAAAAATCCCAAGCCATTTGGAAAAATAAAAAAGGCAAACTTCCCTGTAGACCGTGGTGATTCTGGGTGTCTTCATAACTCCTGGGGTTTAATGTAAGGACAGAGATTAAGGGGGAAAGTGACAAGGAGGGTTTACCCCATGGCGTTCTGGACAGGTTGCTGCTGAGCCTCAAGCAGGATGTATTTAAGTCAAAGAGTATTGTGGTAAAAACAGAGTAAAAATCCTGTGTCCGTGTGGTTTGGGGTGCATGTGGTGGGTGGGGGGAAGAGGGATGCCAGGGGTCCCCACGCTCCAAACTAAATGAGCTTGTCAAAGCTACTGGTTCATCTACAAGTTAAACAGGTGCATGAATGTATCAAGGTAGGAGTTTAACAAAAATGTTGGACATGTGAGTCACCATATGAGAAGCAATTCCTGTCCTTGGCATTTGCACAGGACAGCTGAAAACAGGTGTCCAAACAAAGCCATGCACACACACTTTTGTGGCAGGATGATGCACAACAGCCAAAGCACAGAAGCCCAAGCGCCCATCAGCGGAGCAATGGGTGAGCAGAATGTGGGCCATCCACACATGATGGTATTCTACTCAGCCACTAAAAGGCACGAAGCACCATCATACGCTACAATGTGGACGAGCATTGAAAACGTATTGGGTTCCATATAGATTCAGTGCTCAGTGTCACTTCATTGTTAAAATTTAACAGTGCTTTTAAAAATGACTATTTTCTTTGTAATAACAGCTTTACTGATATATAATTATATATTATAAAGTTCAGTTATTTTTAATATGTTTGCTAACTTCAGAATACATTCATGTCCCCCAAAAAGGAACCCCATGTCCATTTGCAGTCAATGCCCCATTAACCCACCCGCTCCCTAGCACCTGGAGATCACTAATCTGCTTTCTGCCTCTGTGGATTTGCCTGTTCTGGACATTTCATATCAATGCAATTATACAGCTTGTTGCCTTTTGTGACTGGCTTTTCTTACTTAACATAATTTTCCAGATTCATCCACATCGTAGCCCGTGTCGAGCCCCCTTCCTTTTTACGGCTGTATGGTATTCCATTGCATAGGTGGATCACATTTGTTTCTTCGATCATCCATGGATAGACATTTCAATTCTTTCCACTTTAAAGAATTTACTTAAAAATGGTATATTCTATTATGTGCATTTTTAGCACACAAAACCAGTAAGCTAAGTTCTGAGAGCTTTCTACGTACCGGCGACTTACAACATGAGAAGTTTCACACCACAGTGACTCTTTGTGGCAGACACTTTTATTACCCTTATGTCATAGATGAGGAATGGAGGTATTGATAAACCAAGAAGCTCACAATGCCCTCACAATGGGTGGTGAATGCTGGGCTGGGATTGGAACCACGCATCTTCATACTCCCCAGTGAGACATCCCCACTCCTCTGCAAACAGGAGGCACTGTATCTATGAACTGCTTCGTAGCACACCGATATTACTATCATCATAACCTCAAGAATGGAGCTTGGTCCCAGTAGGCCAGACCATGAATGGATACGCAGTTCAGATGGTAGAATGTTCCAGAAGGGGTGAACCTTGGGCCCAAATGGCCAGACCATGGGTATCAATAGGCCAGACTATGAAGGGACAGGAGTTGAGATGGTAGAATGTTCCAGGATGAAGGATGACATAGCACCTTCATAAAAGATGAGGGATTAGGGCATGTTACTGGGTTACTGTGAGAGGGACTCTGCAGGTAGAGTTGCCATGCATCATGGCAGATGTTGGTCGCTCATAATGGAGAAGCTTCCAGAAGGCCATGAACAACACCGGTTTTCAGTGGGATGTGTTGAGGGCAACACATGTTGGGTGGAGGAGGGTTTCCTGAAACCTCTCCTGCCACTTCTTTTCTCTTCCCTTCCTCCTTCCTTGATTGCTTCCTGGAAGGGACAGATGTCCCAGAGTCCTGGACACCCTCACACTTGCATTCCAGGACATGTCCTCCTGGCTTCTGACACCTAGAGTCTGCTCTGAGTTGTGGTGAGGACAGCCCGATCTGAGCCTCACTCATGTAGGAACTGGGGCCAAGTCACATCCCTCAGTTTCCCCATCTGTGAACCCTCAGAGTGGCTTTGAGGATCATAGGGGAACATTGACCTGAAAAGTTTCTGTTGCATTCAAAGTGCCTTTTATAGACTAGCTATCTTCATGATCAGAGTGTATTACATATGCCTATCTACAGAGGAATCTTCTGGAAGGTTAGCACATTTCTATTGCTGACTGAAAGCTGGATCCAAAGATACGGCAAATCATAGTTTGCTTTGTAAAATGTACTTCTGGATTCTGTAATATCCACAGAACATGTTTGGAAATATGAATATTTTATATACGTTAATATTTGTAAACCAGTGTTTCTCAACATCAGCACTACTGACATTTGGGGCTGGATGACTCTCTAATGTGGGGTGTCCTGTGCACTGTAGGGTGTTGAGCAGTGTCTCTGGTCTCCACCCACTTCATGCCAGGAGCACTTCCTCCCTCCAAGACATAACAAACAAAAATGTGTCCAGATATTGACACATGTCCTTAGGACGGCAAAATTTCTCCCACTTCAGAACCAGCGTGAGATAGATAGAAAGATAGATAGATAGATAGATAGATAGATAGATAGATAGATAGATAGATAGTTAACAGATATAGATGGACATATGGATGGATGGACGGACAAATGGATGGAGATGATAGATGATAGATGGATAGATGACATACATACAGACATATATACACAGATGATTGATATAGATAGATAGATGATAGATAGATAGATAGATAGATAGATAGATAGATAGATAATAGGTAGATATAAATGGACATATGGATAGATAAATGGATGGGTGGATGGATGGAGATGATATATACATACATATATAGAAGATAAGTAGATGTAGAGATGGATGGATGGATGGATGGATGGATGGATGGATGGGTAGGTAGATAGATGATAGATAGATGATAGACAGCTAACAGATAGATACAGATAGACATATGGATAGTTGGATGGATGGATGGATGGTTAGAGATGATAGATGGATAGATACATAGATGATTGATACATAGATGATAGATAGATAAATAGAGGTAGGAATAGATGGATAGATGGATGGGTGGATAAATATGATGGATGGGAAGGAAGGAAGGAAGGAAGGAAGGAAGGAAGGAAGGAAGGAAGGAAGGTAGGAAGAAAAGAATATAGTCAGAATATCTATGCTAAAGCAGAATTTCTCAGTCTTGGCTTTAGTGACATTTGGGGCTGGATAAATCTGTCACAGGATCTGTCCTGTGCATTGTAGGATATTGAGCATCAATCCTGGCCTCTGCACAATGGATGTCAGTTAGGGCAATCTCCCTTCCCCAGTTGTGACAACCAAAAATGTCTCCAGACTTGCCAACTGTTTCTTGGGGGAAGGGGGATTGCAGGATGGCCCCCGTTTGAGAACCACTGATACTGAGTCCAGTTCTTTGGAGCACGGCTACCATAAAACCGAATGGCTTGGACCCAAGGCCTGAACGCACCCTGAGGCTCTGGGAAGGGGGCTCCAGGCCAGTGCCCTGGGGAATATTTACACCTGCAGGTATCACATACAACAATTTACTTCCAGTTAGAGGCGGGACCTCTCCATCCCACTGAGCACTTACCCTTCACATCAACCCCCCTGTGTCTTGGGCCCTGGGCCAGTCATGTGGTGAGGACTTTTCCTGTACAACCCCATCCCTACTAGAAATAGCTGCACATCTGAGACTGATCGGATGAGTGAGGACATGGGTGGCTCCTCGCCCCCCTCCCCCTCTGTGCAGATTTGTTCTTGTCCATAGAACGGTGATAAAAATGGCAGCATGATATCAACATGTGAGGGGAGAGACCCCAAGATCGTAGCACCTGTGGTTGGATGTGTCTGTGCCATGAGTCACGCGCCCTCCTTCTATTGCGGGAGACAGAGAACGACACCAGTGTCGCTGATGGATAGGTTCTTCCCTGGGAGCCTTCCATGGATGGGTGGGTGGACAGTCAATAAGAGCAAGGTGAGCTGTACCGTCTGCACCTCCAAACCACAGCCTTGAAAACGAGTGATCCCAAGGAAACTCGGTTAAACGATATTTAAATTAAACCGACAACCACAACAACACCAGCCACAGTAGCACCAGCATGTCGACGGTGTCTTTGATGTTCTTCCTTCTGTAGATTCTTGTGCCCACCTGCAGCCTTCCCTTCTTTGAACTTGGGGATGAATTTTGAAATTTCTTCTGATGGCATTAAAACATCAGAGTGTTTATTTTAAGCTATTTGCCAATGGTGTCGAGGATATGCTTGCATGGTCCGTTGTCATCACTCATATAATCCCATCTTTTTTGATATGTGGGCCCAGTAAGCATCATTAACTGAAGCACGTATTATGGACCCGGCGTTTCTCCTAGAGAAGAAAATTAAGCACTAATTGAAGAAAGAATTAGAGTCTCTGAATTCACAAAAATGCAGCCACCCTCTGTAATTAATTTTTGAAGGAAAGAAAATTAAATGCTTTGCCACCGGGTGAACATCTCTAGCATTTTTATTAGACTTTGCATTTTCTGGCTCTTCAGTTGAAAGTGCCTCTCATCAGCCCGTCAATCAAAAGTACTTATCCAGCTCTGCTTTGTCATTCTTGAATGATGCTCTGTCCTTTTTGGGGATGGGATGGGAAGGCACCAAGAAAAGTGGATAGAGCTTGGTGTGCACCCATGAGGGCACCTCATCTGGGGTGAATTGACTCAACCTCAGTTCCCCGTTCACCCCTCTTGGTAGTTGGGCATTTTTCGTCCCTCATTAAAAATTCAATCTCTAACTCCATGAACATTGAAAGGATTTTAAATATATCTCAGTAAACCAGATTAGCATCCCTATAAAACCATCGTAGATGATAGTACATTCTATAACGCCTATAGAGCATAAGCTGCTACAATTATCATCGTTAGGATTACTAGTGGTCTTTTTTTTTTTTAAAGATTTTATTTATTTGACAGAGAGAGACACAGCGAGAGAGGGAACACAAGCAGGGGGAGTGGGAGAGAGAGAAGCAGGCTTCCCGCTGAGCGGGGAGCCTGATGCGGGGCTCCATCCCAGGACCCTGGGATCATGACCTGAGCCGAAGGCAGACGCTTAGCGACTGAGCCACCCAGGCGCCTCCAGAATTACTAGTGGTCTTTTAGAAAGTTCTATTAAAATGTGCATAGGAAATGTTCCCTTTGTAAGTCTTGCATTTTCTCTGACTAAATCCAGCACTACAACCAGCGTGTGGCAGAAGCTACAGGGCAGGGCCGTTGTTGTCTTCGTAACCCACTAAATGTGAGGGACCCGTTCATGCCTGCCCCCAAATTCCAACTCCATCCTTCCCCTGAAGGTGCCATGAGACCTGGTATTCCTGATAGATAGATAGATAGATAGATAGATAGATAGATAGATAGATAATTCTATATAGATATAGATATCCTATAGATAATTCATTTGGTCTTTAGTCATTCTACCATCAAATATCTACCTTTGGCCATGAGGGGGCAGAATATTAAGTTTTTGGCATTTAAAGAGCAGTAAGGATTTGTCTACATCCGCTAGTGGGTTTGAGGACAGTAACCAACTAGGACATTCTCACCTGACTCAGTAAGAACCCAGCCATCTCAGCTGCCTGGTTTATAAACTCTTAAGCAACCACTGGGGTGAATGGTGATTCCAGGGTCATTATAGTTTCACGGCAGAGTCTGCCCTTTATCACCATTAAATTTCCAATATTTTTTTTACTTTGAATTTTTTTTTCTCTGAAAATAATATTTTGACCCTGGATTTCTTTTAGTTTATATTCACCTGTAATCCCGTTTTTATGTTCAGCACAAATCACTCTTTTATTTATTTATTTATTTTTTGACAGACTGCATATTTACTTGTTGCTTTCAGCCTATGGGATAAGGTCCATCGTCCCTTGACTAGGCATGTTTCTCCCAATCACTTTCAAAAGATGTGCATTTGAGAGTGCTCTGTCCTCTTATTTAATATTTTCTATTTTGTGTGTGTGTGTGTGTGTGTGTGTGTGTGTGTATCTATGTGATTTTCTCCTTTCCTGACTTTTATGGTATGCTGTCTGTTTTGTTCCCATGGAGCCCCCATAGGTCATCACCCCAACTGCCTGGTAATTTTCGTGCCATTAGTTGAAACTGTCATAACTTCAGTCAAAGTTCTCATAAGCTACATTTCTCAATTGATCATTTTCAAGACTTGAACCATGACTATGGGCTCTGCTCTTTGAAGACATAGGAAGCCCCTAACTGCAAAATTCCACCAAACTTGTTCATGTTTTCAAGAACTTCTCTATGCCTCTAATAGTTTTAACAAATACAGCTGGTTTAGCAATGATGTTCCTTTCTCAAGAGGTACCGTGTTTCCCCTGCATTTCCTTCCCCCAGGTAGGTGGATTTGGTCCGTGATTATTCAGTAACCCCTGATTTCCATGAATCCCTCATTCGATGCACTGCCCATCTTTGCCCAAAGGTGAGTTCTTGACTTGAGCATAACTCAATGCTGGCAGGAGCGCCTGAGCACATTTCATGGGAAACAAGAAATGACTGGTTTTCATTTCCCCGACACCTGGAGTCTTGGACAGTATCTCGCTGTCCCACCTGAAGGATTTAGTCTCTTGGGTCTACAAGGACTTGTTGACATCTTTTGTCATTCAAGACTCTGTGGATGTTTCTCTGCTCTTTAGTGAAATTTAACATTGGCAAAGAGGCATTCCAACCTTATTTGCTGTTGTCTTTGCCTTCTGTGCCCTGGATGCCCTTAGGATTGTCCAGCATTGAAGATCAACCACCTTATAGGATGTGGTCGCTGGCCATATGTGCAGCTAGAAACAGTTTACATGGCTCACAGTCACTCTTGCCCTTGCAGATCTGAGTCTTTCTTTGCACAGACATTTGCATAAACTCTCTTTTTTTTTTTTTCTTAGTTCCTTTCTTCAGAGACACTGACTACCCTCGCGTCGAGTCCCCACTGTCTGTCTCCTGTCTCTGTGTCTCCATCTTCCCCTCTGTTGGTTTTTCCCTTCACCTTTTTCTGCTGCATATTCTGTGTTAAGCCTTCCCTCCACGTCATGGCCTCAATTCTCGGCAGTCTTGATTCTGAGTCTTGATTCTGATCCTTCTTCGCTCTGGCGCTGTCCCGGGTTCTCCAGAACGCGGTTCCATAACCTCTCCCACGAATACCAGCAGGACCCTCCATCTCGTTACCTTACCCCTTCATCTCTTGGTGTCATTGAGATGGTGAAGGAATGGTCCTCAGAAGCTCGTTCTGTTCTCTCCCGCCGTCTGCAAACCTCCCCTTGAATTGATGCTCCTCATCCGTGTCTAACATAGTACTAGTATGTTCATGGTACCTGTTGTGACCACATACTTACATAGTGCATTCTGTTTCCTCTTTTGGTGTTTGCCCATTTTTTCTCATGGGTCCCAAGATTCTTTTCTCCCCCTGCATATAGGCAGTTTTTTTTAATGTGTTCTCTTTGCCCCTGAAGGATGTGGCTTGGTTCGGCCATCCAATGGTGGTGGCAAGTAACAGTAGACAGTTGTCCAATGATGGCACCAGGCTAGAGTAGACAGCTGTGCAATGATGGTGGAAGGCCAGAGTAGACAGCTGTCTAGTGATGGCACCAGGTTAGAGTGGACAGCCATCTACTGATGGTGGCAGGCCAGAGTGGATGTTTAATGATGGCACCAGGCTAGAGTAGACAGCCATGCAATGATGGTGGATCATTTTCACCGCACAGCATTGCCTTCCAGGACACATTATTCATCTTCATCCTCATCACTGGGTCAGCAACCCCAGTATGGCTACGGCCCTGTGTTCCCTCATCTTCTGCTAGCACCATCTTGCTGGGGTCATGGACAGAAGACAGAACAGGGGCTCCCAAGAGGACTCCTGCCTTCCTTCCGGTCCCTACCCTGGTCTCTCTCCCACCTGGATACATCTTTCTTCTAAACTGAGGAATGTATATGTGGGGGGGGGGGGGGGGGGGGAGGACCTCTTAAGAAAAAAATTGACAAACTGGATGACCAATCTCCCCCTGAAATATTATTGTGTTTATTTTGCAACTCATTGAGGTATGACCCCAGGAGATGGATGATTTATTAGGGAATCCTTGTCCTAGGAATTATTTTGCAGACTTTGTGAATAAGTGGAACTTAGTGTCTCACTAGGTCGATGAGCACGTCTGAAATCCCCCAGGCTTTTCTTTATCTGCGCAACGCCGCTTGGTTATCAACGAGGCCAGCATCAGAGTTCACCCGGCCCCTTTGGGTTCCCTATGGATCCTGAATACACTTCTGCAGCTTTTTTGGGCATACCTTTGGCTCTGGGAGGTGGAAGATGGACCGTCAAGCTTGAGTTTCCCTGAGATTTTGCTGGTTCAGGTGGCTGAATACCTTGTAGGAGGGATTGAAGTGTTAGGGCTCCATTTGGAGAGCTATTCTGAATCCCCGTGCTGGCCCTGTCTCTGCTTGTTCTTATTGACTTTGTGCCTGGAGTGACCCAAGGGAAATCCACCAGGTCCTTGCTGAGTCTTGCAGAGATGCCAAAATATGAGATTCTCACCCCAGAGAGGCTCCCACCCCGGTGAGTTCTCACAAGGCAGCCTGGAAGCAGCCCTCCAGAGCGGTGTCAGCACACAGCAGTGGGAGGTGATTTATAGCATCCTGGGTGGATCCTGCATATCACAGACTCAGGGATCTGACAGATCCATTGCAGAGTGCAATGCAGCTGCGGAAGGGTGAGTCAGCCCTCGGTGTCTGGGGCCATGGCCCCACGGGTAGGAAGGTGTTTTGACACCGCAGTTGATGGAGCATCTCAAGACAGCTCATGTCTTTGCAGACAATCTTATAGGAGTTTTATTTTAAGCATAATCTGCTTCCTTGCCACCCATGTTTCTGTGACTCATTCCCACGATCTCCGTGGAGGAAGCAGGCATTACCCAGTTCCCTCACTTCCTTGTGTTCCCGAAACCATGCATTTTTGTGTTGAACGCCTCATGACACCATCTATTTTTCTTCAGAGTCATGGCCTCATTTAGGGACGGGTGATCCTCACAGTTGTGATGGAGGCTTCCCATTCTGCAGGTGACAAATGGCAAAGCAGGTCGAACAGAGTCTCTTGATGTTCATTTTAGCTCAGGTTCATGGTCTCCCACTGGGGCTTCGAGGGGACACACATGCACAGGTATTTGTCTAAGAGCAGGTGTCCTCCATGGCCCAGGAGACAGAGCCCAGAGGACAAAGCAGGTGCAGAAGAACACCTTGGCCATGTTAACTGATCACGCTGAGCAGCCTCAACACTGGATGCTTAAGGCCATTGACTGGTAGCATCTTGGATGGAAGCTGGGGTGCCACAGTCTCCCCAAGGTGGCTTGGCAAAGGCCAGAGACAAAGCTGTCGATGCATTTCTTATGAGCAGTAATTTATATTCAAATACTTAATATGTGAATTACAAGTATTCTTATCTACTCATCAGAGCAGATGTGGAAAGTTAATCAGTCTCATTTTGAATTAAATTGTGTATTAGGGCATAAAAACTTTGATTTCTTTTTTAAAAAATGGCATTTAATTGTAGTAAGGACAGTTAACAGAAGATCTACCCTCTTAACACATTTTTAATATACAATACCATATTGTTAGCTGCAGATATGCTGTTGTAGAGCAGATAATGTAGAACGTCTTCATCCCGAATGACTGACACTCTGTCCCCGCTGACCAGCATCTCCTCCCTTCCCTTTCCCCCTCCCTCAGCCCCTGGCAACACCATTCTACTTTCTATGGATTTGACTATTTTATATAGAACATGAAAGTGGAATCATGCAATATTTGTCCTTCCATGAATGGCTTATTTCACTTAGCATCCTCCACGTTCACTCCTGTGGCTGATATGATATGATTTCCCTCCTTTTTAAGGCTGAGTAGTATTGCACTGTACATGTACACCGCCTTTTCTTCCTCCATCCATCCATCAATGAACATTCAGGTTGTTCTTGGGTCTTGGGTGTTGTGAGTAACGCCCCAATGAACACGGGCTGGACATCTCTTTGAGATCCTAATTTCTACCCTTTGGGTAAATACCGAGACGTGATGATACAGCTGTTCCATTTCTAATGTTTTGAGGACGTTTTATACGATTTTCCACATTAACATGTTTCTGTAGGTGACAGCTGGCCGTGGGACAAAGCTTCCACGTCCACTTGCGTTTTGATCCTGCTTCTTCCCATGCATTATCTGCATGTACCTCTTTCTTCTGTCTGGCAAGTCCTTCCTACATGTGACACACCTTTGAACTACTATTTTTTTTTTTTTTGAGAGAGAGAGAAAGTAAGTAAAACCCATACAGCCAGAGTGAGTGTGTGAATGGCCCATGGTTGCAAAGGACCGACCCCAGTTGCAACCAGCCTAACCCACAAGACAGGTGCTTTTGCTTCTAAATCCATTCTACACCACACTTGATGTTCACTTCCCCTTTGGTGACCAGGATGGGAGTTCAGGCAGCTCCAGGATACCTGTTTCCAATCTCCAATGTCTACTTTTCCTGTAGATGAGCTGTATGCTCCCAGATGGGCTTCTCTTCTGTTCTGCTTCCTTTGTTCTGCCTCCAATGCTGAGAAACTGTGTTTTTCTCATTTGCACTCGGGCCATCCCAGGGTAGTGTTCAGATTGGTCTAGTTTGGGTCCCACACCTGGTCCTGGGTTTGCATTGGGAGCATGGGGTGTCCTCATCATCAACTTTCCCAGAGCCCACAACAGGAGTGGGCGGATACAGGGAAGCAGCTCCCAGGGTGAAGCAGGAATGGAGGAGCAATCCTTGGGTGGGTAGAACCATGAAATCCACCAGCAATGGGAGCTGGTGGGGAGCTTACGGTCTAGTTGGGGACATATACCGCCATTTTGCACATGATACTGCAACATGGGTGGACTGCTCGTCTCTAGAAAGTAGAACTCCATTTGATGCAGGAAGACTCCTTGGGGCATTACATCCCTACCAAAGGGAGTGAGCGGTGTGGGGTCCTGGGAGTTGTGATGGATTTATTGTGAGGTGAACCCAGAGGAGGGTTGCAGAGGTGGTAGTCGGTGCTTGAGGTATCAGGAGATGAGGCTTCACAGCAGCATCAAGACAGCCGGCACGAAGGGAAGCCACAGGTGGGAAAACCAGGTGGGTGCGAGATACACTGATTTGCACAAAAAGGGGTCCCAGCCTGGGCTTTGGCTATAAGTTTGAGAGTCATTATCAGCTTATCCTAGAGATCAAGGCAGAAGTAGGGAGAAGATTTAAGAAGGTCAGTATAAAGGTGGCGGCCAACGAGGACCAGATCTGAGCCAAGGCATTGGTGGCCCAGAGAGAGAAGAGGGTCTCTGTAGGCCCTGCTGTGGGAACATGAGGGTGGAGTAGATGGTACCCAGGATGAATTCCATGATTCTTGCTTCAACAGTTTGATGGCGAGGAATGCTCTTCTCCAGCTCAAGAGGGACACCCACATCCGGGACGGAGCGTTGGGTATTGGAATACAATAGGCAAGACCCTAAGAACAGAAGCATCTGTCCAGGGAGGGAAGGAGGGCTGAGTAGGGAAGAAGGGCTGAGGGGGCAATCCGTGAAGGGCATCAACATACGGGGACAGGTCAGCTGATTCCACCTGACCCAGGAACATTGAAAGCCCACAGTCCCAACGATGGGGGCAACAGAGCCAGGTGACAGACTATCCCATTGACATTGCAGAATGACAATGCTTCAGGGAGCCGGGAGTCAGTTTGAAAAACGGTTGAACAGAGTGGGTTTCGGGTCTATCTTTGCTTTCTGAGCTGTGGAGTGGGATGCCATTTGGGGCATTGTCTCTGTCATGGGCTGGATCATCTTTTCAAATATATGGTTCAAGAGTGAACATTGGCGTCTTCTGAAGGTTGCCACCATTTGGCGTGCTGGGACCCTCGTTTTCAAGAGCCTCCTTATGTTGTTTTTATATCCCCAGTGCATGCTTTCCCGGGAATCACTGAATTTTTTGAATTACAAGATGGCGGGAGAGGCCAAATATGCCTTCCAAGGGACAAGTGAGAAGAACAGAGCCGTGTGACTCCATTGGCAATGTGAGGAGTGGGTTGCATCACGGGGCTGGGGCTTACTTTGGTCGTGCCCACTATCAGTGCCATGAGCTTGGGAGTTACGTAAGCTGTGAATGACTAGGAGCCGGTTTCTGCCAGAAGCCAACTGCTGTGTCTTGGGCCAGCCCAGGCATCTCTAAGATTCCAGGAGGAACACATAGCTCATGTGTCTGTCACCTGGTGAGTTCATCCGGTGACTGTTTTTATGCTTGGGGGCTCAGGAGAAGGGCCAAGCTGTGCCCAAAGGCAGATAGGGACCCGCCAGATGGGGACCGCCAGATGCCAGTCACCCTCCTGTGCAGGAGCTAGAAATAGAACGAGCCCCGGGTCAGCCAGTGCAGTGTCAGAGTGCGTACAGCCTGGTGAAGGTGAATCTGGGATGTTGGGGTGGTTGGCTTATGGCACAATGACAGAAGACACAGATCAGAGCTTTGACCCGGTGGCAACATGGTGTTCCTCTAGAGTGTTGGAATTCTCTCCTCAGCACTAATCGTCTGGCCCTGGAGTCTGCAAAGAGCCATCCCCGCTCACACCACCATCGATTTGGTGTGCATGACAAGAGTTGGAGCTCTAACTAGACCTCCGTGCCCAGAGGTTCGAGCTTCCAAATCACACGCGGGTGTCCATCTACGAGGGGACAGATGAGGAACATGAGCTGCATCCATAGAGTGGAATACTGTGTGTGGGAGGGTCCTACTGTGTTGTTGGCCTTAACCTGGAGCCCTCCACAAGATGTAATGTCCACGCAGAGGGCACGGGTCTCATGTGACCAACTGCAGGGCTACCCCGCATCCTGTTGTGCAAATTACATGGGCTATTGTCCACCTGGTGCACCTGCTTCCTGAGAGTTCTGAGCTCCTGTAACAGCCAGGGAACGGGAGGTCTCGCATCTCCTGGAAACAGAGGGGCTGAGCACTCACTAATCAGTGGTTATTGGAGACAAAGCTGGGCACGCCAAGGTAAAATGCACACCATTCAGAAATTGTGTCTTGGTCATCCTGTGACCTGCATCACACAGAACGGTTCTATTACTTTAGAATGGCTGCAGGCTCTTCTTGCCACAACTCAGGTGTAGCATCTCCAACAGAGGACCCTAAAACCATGTTTTAATACTCCTCAAACCTTCATTACACACATTGGCATATAAGTAACGCTGCCCAGTTCCACGTGACACTTACATTTTTATCTCTACACAATCTGGTGTCATCATCCCCAATTTAACACCTACTTGTAAGGCTCACGTGTGCCAAGACCCAATGCTCAGGTGTCTCAAGCTCAATTTTGAATTTTCTTAAAGCGGGATATCTTCCTTGTCTAGAAATCAATGAACAACCTGGCAAAGTCAGCTCTGTGTTTTGGTTTGTAAAAATATATATATGTGTATTTTTTTAATTGAAACTAGATTTTTTTTTTGTATAAGCAACCACTTTATTTCATTGCTTGGTTTGCTCCTTATACACTCACAGAATTGAAGATAATTATATCACGTTACCTAGAAATAAAAGCCCAAGCATTTGAACAAGGCTGCTTGTATGTGAGGATGTATATGCAGGTTTGAAGCAGGTGATTACAAGTTTGTTGTCATGGTTTAACATAGGAAAAGCAACGAGGTGTTCACTTCAGGGGATATCAATTCCAATATTCGTGGTTTGAAATATGACCCTAATGACTGGACCTTCTGTTAAAATACTGCAGGAAATACTTAAGTAACCATATTAATACAGAATACAGGAGTGCTGTGAAGTCAGTAGGCATGATCAAAAGCACTTTGATTTTTTAAATTACGCTGGTATACTTCTACATAATGACAGTCCTCCAACAATATGGGTGGCTGTTGGAAACTGAAGTCAGGGCTGAGAAACCACCGAGGAACAGCCTCAGTTTGTTATGGTTGCAGGGATTCCTCCCATCTGTGCCCCCTTTCTATAAGACGCCATGGCAATCACAGGAAAGATGGCGGCTTGCAGTGAGGTTGTCTTAAGATACAGGATTTGTTACTTTCCCATTATGGTGAGGCCACCAGGTCAGGACACAGGTGTCACTGAAAAGATTGTGGCTCACAGCTCCCAAAAGGAGGGGACATGCCACGCCATGAGAGCCGCGTGGAGAAGCACCAAGTTTGGTCAGGACGCAGAGGGAGAGTGGGGACTGTGGAGAAGAGCCTTTCTTGTGGTTTCCGTGGGAGGGAACAGGGAAGGCAGGGTGAGCAGGCTTAGGATTGGCCAATCTCATCAGCTCTGCGGCACAGGGCATTCCCTAGCTGTCTGGCACCTGCCCTGGGGAGCTGGAGGCTGGTGCACAGTAGCTCAGAGAATGGCAGCCCCGTAGGGATCAGAATTGGGATGTAGGCTCTGGATTGCTTGGCTTGCATTTAAAAGGAGAGTCATTTGCTCTCTCTAGGAATTGGCTAGTCCTGGGAGGGACCATCCCTCCAGGGTCAGCACGACCCTAGCTGTCAAGGCATCAGAATCCAAAAAATAAACATTGGACAGACAATGGAGATGATGAGAAGCCGATAGGATCTGGGATATATTTTGAATTTTCCAATCGAGTGGAGCATGGCAGAAATGCAGGACAGTGAAGGGACCCTGAGGCTTTTGTTCCAAGAAGCTGGAAAGATGAAGGTGGCATTGACTGAAGTGCAGAGGATGGTGCTCATGGTTCAGGAAGGAAAGATCCAGAGAAAGTTGGTTAAACTGTAGGACAAAAGAATTGTGAGCCTCAGCCTGAACAGTTGTTCATGTCTTTAATTAAGACTGTATTCGTTTCTTATGTCTGCCATAACAAATCACAACAAACCAGGGGGCTTAAAACCACAGGAACTCATCCTCCCCCAGCTCTGGAGAGGAGAGTTTGAGATCCAGGAGGCTCCTGAGACCCAGGCGGGGCAGGGCAGCTGAGATCCAGGCGGGGCCGGGCCAGGCTCCCTCCAGAGGCTCCAGGGGAGGGTCCTTCCTGCCTCTTCCAGCTTCTGGGGCTCCAGGTGTCGGGCTTGTGGCCATGTCCCTCCCATTGCTGCCTCTGTTCTCACGTGGCTTCTCCTCTATGTCTGTGTCTCCTCTTCTGTGTCTTACAAGGACACCTGTCAGTGGATTGGGGTCCACCCTGATCCAGGATGAGCTCATCTCAGATCCTTCACTTCATCACATCTGCAAAGACGTATTTCCAAATAAGGTCCCCTTCCCAAGTTCCAGGAGTTAGGACTTGGCCATATCATTTTGGGGACACAATTCAACCCACTACTGAGGTCAAATAGTAAAAAACAGGAGGGGCATTGGGAGGGATGTAGCAACTGGGAGTTCTTGCAGAGTGAATGTTCATCCTGATTTTCATAAATCCTATTCAGTCCCATTTTGCTCCTTTTACCTCTGACAGGAGTGGTGACATTCTAAGTGCTACCCACATTTCAGCATTGACTTCCTGGCACCTTCCAGGGATCGCAGTGTGATCCACCAGGGGTATTAATTCAGACTAAGTGGATTATAGAACAGCCCTGGGAACGTAGAGCTCCTCTGTGTTTTCACATGTCCCAGTCATTTTCCTAGAACCGGCTCCAACCTTTTTCCAAACTCACCAGGAGCCTCCCTGAGCTGGTGATACCTGTCACATGTCATTTCATTGCCGGGGCAGAAGAATCTGCCACGAATTACAACCACCCAATCTTTCCTGACTAACCTTCCAGCCAGGGCTGAGTCACCTCGGATCCAGACGAGAGTCAGAATAGAGAACACTGGCTGGTCCTCAAGGAGGATTTGCAGGGAAACAGAGACCCTGTGCCCGTCTTCCTCTGTGTCCCATGTCCACGGCTGGCCATGACTGCTACATGTCTTGGGATGTGGTCTTATCTGGTGGTTCCCAGTGTGGGGTTCCTGGACCAGTGGTATCAAACATCCACTGGGAATGTCTGAGAAATGCCACTTCTCAGGCCCCACCCCAGACCTGCGTGGGGCACAAAATTCTAGAGGTGAATCCCCCGACCTGCATTTCCACAACCCCTGCACCGACAGGTGACTCAGTATACCCTACAGTTTGAAAACCACCATTCTCCATCACACGTGTTCCTCTAGGGAGAACAGAATGTCTACTGACCGTCATTGGTATCAGGTCCATCCTAAGGCTGTGTGTATATGAAACCTTATAAATTAATCCCCCGAAACCCCACAAACCTGATCTGAACGCTCCAGACAGTTGTGACAAAATGGATACAAGAGAAAACAGAATTCCCTCCTTATTCCTTATTGTGTTTCTCTGGAAACACAACCTGTTTTTGTTTGCTGAAAAGCAATTAACCTTGTTGCCCGATAAATGTTACCGCAGATGTCTGACATAACCAGGATGCATTATCCATAACAAAATGCTCTTTACCAAGAAAATCTGCAGGGGACTGTGGAGAAAGGGGACAGTGACTAAGGCTCTGTATCTCCAGATTAACCCTCTGACCAAGCAACAGCATAAGCATCTAAAGCAGCCAAGAAGTTTCCTCTTAAAAAAAAAAAAAAAAGCCAAGAACTCAGCACAGTATTAAAAACACTGCATTCTAGCTAGTGCAGCCACTCTGGAAAACAGTATGGAGGTTCCTCAAACAGCTGAAAATAGAGCTACCATACGATCCAGCAATTGCACTACTGGGTATTTACCCCAAAGATACAAATGTAGGGACCCGAAGGGGTACGTGCACCCCAATGTTTATAGCAGCAATGTCCACAATAGCCAAACTGTGGAAAGAGCCCAGATGTCCATCGACGGATGAATGGATAAAGAAGATGTGGTATATATACACAATGGAATATTATGCAGCCATCAAAAGGAATGAGATCTTGCCATTTGCAACGACGTGGATGGAACTGGAGGGTGTTATGCTGAGTGAAATAAGTCAATCAGAGAAAGACATGTATCATATGACCTCACTGATATGAGGAATTCTTAATCTCAGGAAACAAACTGAGGGTTGCTGGAGTGGTGGGGGGTGGGAGGGATGGGGTGGCTGGTGATAGACACTGGGGAGGGTATGTGCTATGGTGAGTGCTGTGAATTGTACAAGACTGTTGAATCACAGATCTGTACTTCTGAAACAAATAATGCAATATATGTTAAGAAAAAAGAAAAAGAAGATAGCAGGAGGGGAAGAATGAAGGGGAGTAAGTCGGAGAGGGAGACGAACCATGAGAGACGATGGACTCTGAAAACAAACTGAGGGTTCTAGAGGGGAGGGGGGTGGGGGATGGGTTAGCCTGGTGATGGGTATTAAAGAGGGCACATTCTGCGTGGAGCACTGGGTGTTATGCACAATGAATCATGGAACGCTACATCAAGAACTAATGATGTTATGTATGGTAATTAACATAACAATAAAAAATAAAAAAAAACCACTTCATTCTGTGACTCACACCTACTTCAAGGGACCTGCCCTGGGTCCCTTTTCTGATGTCACCTAAGGAAATGAAAAATGGGAGCATGATAATAACAGAGACTATTTAGGGAGCTTTGGGGGTAAGCACAAATAAGATTACAAAATTAAATATGAATGGACCGAATTCTCTAAACAAATGGCACCAGAGTAAGTTAAAAAATTAAAGTCAAGGAAACGATTCCTTACAAAAAGTCGACTTAAGTCCAAATTTTGATGCGGTTTATGATGGTAGTTCCTGGTCCAGTGCAGGACGTCTGGTTGTCCTGGATGTGTTAGGGATGCTGTGCACGTGAGTGTACGTGCACAGTCTTGGGAAAGGTGTGGACTCAAGGATTCACTTTGCCCAAAAAAGGTCTAGCATTGTCCCTGGCTCTTGAGAGGTCACCTCTAAGCTCTGGAGAAGTCCTGCCTCTGTTTACCTGGGGGCCTTGGGAGATGCCCAATAGCTTATGCTAACAGTGACACAGCGAGGGTCTTGTGCCATCAAGGGCCACGTGCTATCAGCCTGATCCCTGGAGGGACTGGAGACAAAGGTCCATGGTGCAGGTGGTCAGCCTCGTGTACGTGACTGACGCCCGTTACAAACCCTGTGCTTCACAACGCAGGTGAGCTTCCCTCCATGGCAGTATTCCATGCATTTCGTATATCACTGCCGTGAGAATTAGACGTGTCCACAATCCACTGTAATACCCAGGATACTGGTATAGGAAAGTGCCTTCCTGGCCAAATCACGTGGAAATCGAAGCGCTCTACCGTGTTGGTGACCTGGAAGAAAACGTATTGTTGGATATTCTTGCTGGTTTTCAAAGGAAGAAGATCCAGGTGCCTCTACTGATGCATAAAATCGACACTCTGGTGACTTGGGGCTGCACCTCGATAGGCTGTCACCAAGTGGTGGTCATGCCCCAGAGAGAAGGGGCCAGCTAGCAGACATAAATTGTATTTCACATGCACACGGTGCTGTTGTTTCTTTAGTGCCCACGTGTGAGGCTCCAAGTGTTTGGTGTCATCTGTTTACCCAGAGTCCTGGCTAACACAGGGCAGCTAATCCCCACACGATGTCACGCAGCCAATGCCTAATTTGTCCAGTTAGCAACCTAGTTTAAAAAGCACTCTGAAAATACCACTGCAAGGCTATATTGCTTTTGCCCATCTCCCTCCTTCCTGGTACATTTCTCCAGAGTAATTTTTACTCAGTGCCTTTGCTTTCTTGGGAGCTGGTCGCTCCCTGGGGCTTCATTTTTATGGATGCCTTCAATCCATCAGTCTGTCCTTTCCCTCTCTGCCTTTCGTGACATCTTGCTTGTCACCTCCCCTAACAATCCGTGATTCTTCTAACTAACAAAAACAGGAATTTCAGGGTGGAGGAAGTAGTTACTGAGCACTCAATATACGTTGGGCGTTATGCTAGGAACTTTGCACAGCTTGTTTCTAGAACATCCCAGAGGTGGGTACTATTCTTGGCTCCATTTCACACATGAGAAAACCAAGTTAAGGGGCCCAGCTTCCAAGTGTGGAAGCCTGGACCCCAACCCATGGGTGGACAGTTCCTGAACCTTTTCTCTCATCTTCTAACCACATGGACCCCTCCATCATTACCTTGGGGTTCTTTGGCGGCACCTCTTCTACCTCCTCCTCTATATGTGCTGGATATTTTAGAGCCATTTAGGATGCCCCGTACCGTGTCCTTTCCTCCTCCCTCTAGTTCATACCCAAGGCTTCCCATCTTTCCTCTCTATTGTTGACTTCCAAGTCTACACTTCTGCAATCAAAATGGCGCCCTCTTAGCTCATTGTGTGCGAACCGCCTCTTGCCCTTGGATTGTTCTGTCTTCTGTATCGGTTGTGGCTCGATGTGTCATTGGTATCAGGGAGAACCTTTTCTCTGGGACAGTAGGCACTAAGAGCTGGCTGCTGTGTGGTCCACAGATTACAAAGGATGTTGTTCGTATAAGATGGGCATGAGCCATTTGCTTGGTGGATTATAAGAAAGGCGTCTTATAGGAAAGAAGGAAAGAAGGTTTTCCTTTCCAGGAAAACCAAACCAAACAAAAAACTAATGGCAGCTTCCTTGGGGGTCTACAATTTGAAAGTCATATTAATGTCATTAAAAGGGTTGAATGTCAAGAATCGGAGCCAGTCTACTCTGTTTATATAACAAAAGAATGATGCTCTCCCAGGATTGTTCGCAACTTCCTAGGTTTACATTTCAAGTGATCCAATCAGTAGACAAGAGGGACAGTCAAGGCAGGCTGGGCTGATTCTAGCTTTCAGTAAATTCTCCACCCACAATTAATATTCCAAATGTGCGGAGTATGTATCTGTATTCACCTGTCATCCTGCTCATTGTTGGTGACTGTGGTGAGCTGCGCAGGGTGTCCACAACCAGATTCCACAACTGGGGCTCATGGTGTTGCTCTCGAGTGGACTTCCTTGGCTTTGCTGTCCCCACTGCCATTTTGTTGGGCTTCTTTGGCTTCGTTTTCCCCATTGCTGTCTTGGTTTACTTTCCTGGCTTAGCTGTTCCCACCACTGTCCTATTGGACTTCCTTAGCTTAGCTGTCTCCATCACCATCTTGTTGGATTTCCCTGGCTTTGCTGTCCCCACCACCATCTTGTTGTCCATTGGTCCAGCTTTGGAAACTCAGAGCTGCCTCAGTACTGCTGGGACAAGAGACCTGGAGAAAAGCCAACATGGCACTTGGACAGAAGACCCAGAGCATCATGGAAACTGTGATCTGTAGGCACGTCTTCATGAAATGACCTCTGGATCCCTTAAATGAAGTGTGAGCCCCACACATTTACCTGTGAGCCCCACACATTTACCTGGCATGAATGTGAGGCACCATACGCAGGCAAAATGTAGGTGCTCTGTTGGAAGAACACCATGCATCCTTAGTTTCTTTCCTTATTAGAAAGTGAGGGATGGGAAGGGAAGAATGTGTTGCACTTGGCATCCCTAAGTGGAACTCATCCTCCTTTGTGCAGAGTTCCATCTCTCAGATGACTCATGCTCTGCAGTCACCACCCAGAGGTCACAAAAAGAGAATAGGCTTCTGGCGACATAGCAGCCTTTGGGGTCCCTCATGACACCGCCTAAGGATTTTGAGCCTGAAAATCCATTTTGATGTGATTTATAAACCCATTCAAGCATATTTTCTGGGAGCCCTGACTCTGGGAGACATGGAGCAATGTGTATTCTGACTTCTGTTTTTCTCTAGAGTATACCTGAACGTCTACCCCGGTGTTGCTGAATGTGGCAGCATCTACTTACAGAGTCAGTGTCTGTCGCCGTGAGGACCCGTCATGGATCATCATTAGCTTTAAATTAGAAACAGGTGCAGAAGCAGGTTCTAAGGATAAATAGGATGAATGCAAGAAGCAAAGCCACAACAAGCTGATGTATGGCCTCCCTGCTAGAGAGCTCCGTGACACAGAAAGGCAAGAATACGATGTGTGCTTTGGAGTACTTTGGAGTGCTTGGCACCCACAAGGTTACTTAGCCCTGTGCCTTGACAAGACAGAGATTTAAAAACATCCTTGATAGCTTCTGTGCCGTGTCAGCTGAACACGCCAGAGCAGACACAAGACCCGACACGCACACCGTCCTGTGTTTGCGGCATGGCTGTAAGCTGGGGAGGCCAACGTATATCCTCATGTCTCAGTGGTGGAAGCACTTACAACAGTAAGTGTTTGGCATGATTCCAGCGCTCCCACTCTGGGTTTGCCAGACAGCTTTATGGGTGATGACAATCAGGTTTAGCTTGCAGCTAATGCTTATGGGCCCTTTGCTAGATTGCAGACACTGCACCGTGTTCTTGGTTGGCACACGGTTGCATTTGCAGCTCACATGAGCCCCCCCAAAAAGGAAGGCATTATCCCACCCTGCAGATGACGACCCTGCTATTAGAGTGAACGTTTGTGCCTCCAAAATTCACATGTGGAAACCTAACTCCAAAAATGTTAGGAGATGGGCCTTTGGGAGGTAATTAGCATTACAGGAGGTCATGAGAGTGGGACCCCCATGATGGGACTGGTGTCCTTTAAAGACAAGACTCCAGAGAGCTCGTTCTCTAGCTCCTGTCCGCCATGTAAGAACAGAACAAGATGGCGGCCATCAACAAGCCAAGAAGACTGCTCTCACCAGACACCAACCACACGGGCAGCCTCATCCCAGACCTCCAGCCTCCGGCCTGCTCACCTTTAAACAACGTGGTCTGTGGTGCTTTCTTATGGCAGCCCCACCAGACTGATACCACCCCATAGCTCAAAGAGATGGAGGGACCTACCCAAAGTTGCCCAACCAACAAGTGCCTTGGAAGTGAAATCAGACTCAGGCAGGCAAGTGGGAACATGTGCCCGAATGTGAATATGTGCATTTGCGAACCTCCATGGCATGCTCTTGAACCAAGTCAGGGGAGGGTCTTGTGGGTGGCCTTTCTCTCCCATTAACATTTAAGTCTCTCCAGCCATGGAGATGAGGAACCTCTTAGGCCAGGAAGATGCATCTTTATAAATGAGAGACAAGAGCATATCCCTCTAGATGACAGTTGTGAATCTCAGAATTGGGGGGTCTTCCAGTGTCTGCTCTGCCATGTAGAGTTTGCTGGTTGCCACTCTGTCCTCATACGAAAAAAGCGAGAGACTGAAAACCAGCAGGCCTTCCTAGGTCCTCAGAGAACGGCAGTCACAGGGCCAACTGCTGTCCTGAAAACTGGAGGCGCGTGCACACGCACACACACACGCACACACACACACGCACAGGTGCACCTAGGTGGATGCTGAGGATGGAGGGTTAGCAGGAACAGAAGCTCCCACGGGTCCAGGCACAGGTGGGAACGCTTGCAGAGTGATTGATGAGCTTCTCGAGTCTGAGTGTGGACAAGCCTGAGAATTTGGAATCCCCAGGACTCAGTCTGGTCCAGGTGGAGGAGGCTGCACTTTTTGGGAGATCCCCCTGCAGGAGCGCCACCTGGTTCCAATGATGAATATTGGAGAAATACTCCATCCTGCAGTGGGAGGGGGATGGTAGCCATTTCGGAAAATGCCCAGAGAATTCCTGTCCCCTCCTGTCCTCATGGGAAAGTGTTTCACCAGTGCCTGCAATGGTCTGTGGGGAATGAAATACTCACTCTGGAATTTGACAGATACTTTGTGTGGGTGAGTGAAGGCAATGGTGTTTTCTTAGCGCTTCTGTCAGGGTGTTAGCAAAGCCATGTGTGGTCTAAGAAACACCACCTTGTTCTAAGGCGGCTGGCTTCCCTGCTCACCCTGTCCAGACGTCCTCCCACTGTGGGGCACTGGTGCCAAGGATGACCAAGCCAGACCACCTGGTTGGAGGAACCCAAGTAGGAGACACCTTCAGCACAGCTAACCTGGATCTCACCATCCACAGACATTCTGGGTTAAATTGTGTCCCCAGAATTCATATGTAGGAGACCTGGACCTCAGAATGGAACTGTGTTTGGGTATAGGGCCTTTAAAGAGGGGATTAAGGTAAAATGAGGTCAGTAGGGTGGGCCCTGATCCCATAACACTGGAGTCTTTATAAGAAGACACAGACACACACAGAGGGATGACCACGTGAGGACACGGGGAGGCACGGAGCCTACAAGCCCAGGAAAGGGGCCTCCGGAGGAACCAACCTCAGCCCCTGCCTGGATCTCAGACTCCCAGCCTCAGCCCTGCCTGGATCTCAGACTCCCAGCCTCAGCCCTGCCTGGATCTCAGACTCCCAGCCTCAGCCCTGCCTGGATCTCAGACTCCCAGCCTCCAGGACCAGGAGAGAATAAATATGTGTTGTGTAAGCCTCTCTGATCACACACTACTACCACCAACCTCATGAACTCATACAACAGAAAATTCAAACATTATTCTCTGAAGAACATTACTGCTAAAATCATCGCCATTTGGGCATTTTGAAATTGGCAAGAAAAAGGCAATTCAGATAGGCTGCAGGCAGAAAGAAAAAAAAATCTCAAAAGAAAATAAAACAAAACTGATCAGATGCAGTCAAATATTATGACAAACGCAAACACTTTAAATCTGCGCCTTAAAAACATTGGCAGACCCTTACAAAATAAGGACTGAGTTGACATTAGTTTCTAAAAAGATAACCAGGGACTTTCTTTTTTTTTGTAACAGAGAATATTTTTTTTAACTGTAGCGCATGTTGACTGTTTGGATCTGACCCAGAAGAAAAAGACAATGCAATTCCCCCGTTTTGTGTGTGTGTGTGTGTGTGTGTGTGTGTGTGTGTGTGTGTGTCCATTGGTCTGAAGATGCTGTATCCATCTTTCTAAATTGTTTGCTTTGCGAGTGCTTCAAAAGATAACCCCAAAGAAAGGACAGTCAGTGGCTCCCAGGCAGGAAATACAGGAACAGGAGAGATCTGTGGGGAAATTTCCTCTCCCCTGACTCGACAGACGTACCCATTTACATAGTTAACTTCACCGAGAACGCCATGTCTGTGTTTTGCAATGTGCCTTCTGGGAGCTTGTATGTCACCCACATGCATTGTTTCCAGCCAAAGATGCCAGTTGACCTCCTACAAACCCAGTGGTGTGCTGATGTGCTTTCGATTTTACCAGTTTTGTAGACAGTATGATTTCCAGGCTGATGGCTAGATGTGAGATCATTTTGCCAGACTTCAATATTTCTGGCATCTCAAGCTAAAGGTTTATTTGAGGCCAGTCATGGAGTTATTTGAATGTGCTGATAATTTTTTTTTTTTTTTGCTATTGGGAAGATTTCTAAAAGTATGTAAATGATATATACCTTTATATGTTATTTACTTTATGTATTTGTATTATATATAAACATAATATACAACATAATATAATATGTACTATGTATTAAATGGTACCTATATATTATATATTACATATTATATTTATATACTATTTATTTTATATATTTATATTACATACAATATAACATATACCACAATAAATATTATATACAAATAGATGTAATTTCTGTATTTGGCGTGCCTGGGTGGCTCAGTCGGTTGAGCATCTGACTCTTGGTTTTGGCTCAGGTCATGATCTCAGGGTCATGGGATTGAGCCCCATGTCAGGCTATGAACCCAGTGGGGAATCTGCCTGTCCCTCTCCCATCCCCTCTGCTCCTTTCCCCACTCAACGTGCTCTCTCTCTCTCTCAAATAAGTAAATAAAATTTAACAAAAAAGTTCTGTCTTTAATATATAATAATATATGCAGATAGCTTTTGGTTTGGCAGATGTCTGTGACACTACATGTAGAAAAGGTTCAGATCGCCCGATATTCTAATTGACATGTGGTCTTATGGCTGCATTAATCTGAGAGCATAATAAAGCAGCACTGACATTTTTTCAGGGTGCTTTGAGGATGTGCATGCACCCCAAAGTGTTGTGCAACAGCACCCATTTGAGCCCGGTTTCTGTGCTCTCCCACGGCGATTAACGCCTTTTGCATTAGCTTGCCGCCAAGCCCGCGTCAGTGCAAGCATCCTGGCCAGACTTTTCCATCATCTGTGGGCACGTCTCAGCCATGTGATGCAGAAAGAAACAGTTTCCTGGGAGAAAAAGAAAACAAATAAAAGACAATCCCCTGCACAAAAGACGTCCACCATTGGGCAATGCTGCGGTCCTTTGGAGGAAAAACAAAACACGTTCTGTGTCTTGATGGCGTGTGCTCTTTGGGAAGGTTTAACAGTGTTGATGAACAGGTTCTGCCAAATCTTAATGTGCGCTTTATGAGCACGGGAGGGAAATGATGCGGAAAATCGATGTGGCACCCCAACAAAATGACAGTCATTACCGTGCGGATGCTGGGACCTCATTCCCAGATCTGATCATCGGGCCCCCGGGTGTGCCGCTGAAAGATGCAGGGCAAAGCGTTTGGCCCAGGATGACAAGTGCTGTAATTTCCAAGAGGGACAAATAATACTGGGATGCTTTCATCTTCCCCTTGATGGGATGCATTAACAGCTTCAGGGACAATGATTTGGGAGGCAGTACTCACTCTACGCCACCGTCTTCATGAAATATTCATAAAGTAAACACAGAGCACCAGGCACCATCATGCCTTGTTTGTCTGCAAGTCGGTGGAGAGAGGATAGCCCAAAACAAGAAACTAAACAAAACAAAACAAAGCGATATCCTGTTCTTAGGTAACATAAAACAAAAAAATCTAAGACCTGTTACTGAAATTGATTCTTTACTTCTGTTTTTATGAAGTAAGTCCAAAAAAAACTTCCTGAAGTGTATTACCCATGATAAGCCAGAGGTGATATTTACAGAGGTGGTAAATTCTGGAGTTCCCCATAGTGCCCAAAGAATTTTTAAAAATCTGACATATTTAGAATGTTTCATTATGTCCCCTATGTCTGAAAACTTGATTAATAGTGGAATCAATTCATTTAGAGATTATCAGAGTCTGGATGTTTTCTGGAGAGCTTGTTTAAGAGAAGAAGGAAAGGAGGGAGGGAAGGAAGGAAGGTAGGAAGGAAGGAAGGAAGGGGAGGGATGGAGGGAGGGAAGGAAAAGGGGGGAAATGAGGGAGGAAGGAAGGAAGAGGGAAAGGAAGAATAAGGAAGGATGGAGGGAGGGAGAAGGAAGGGAACCGGACCCCAGTCCTACAAGTTCAGGGAACTGAATTTCACCTACAACCTGAATGAGACTGGACTGGAACAGGATCTCAAGCTACAGCTGAGAGCCCAGGCACGTCTGACACCTTGGCTTCAGCCTCCTGAGACCCTGAGCTGAGGACCCGGTGCTCCCCCACCCAGACTTCCCATTTAAAGAACTGGGACATAATAAGTGGGTGTCATTTCAAGCCAGTACGTGTAGGATGTGTTGTTACACAGCATAGCTAGCTCCTACGGCTAGCTCCTCAAGCCCTCAGTCCCACCCAGAGGGGAGACGGTCCTATATGTGGATGTGCATCTATGCTCCCTGGGTTCGAGCTGTTCATCCACTGTCTATACCCAAGAAACCACACTCCCTTCTCACCAGTGAGTAATGAGGGGAAGCCTGAGAGCCTCCAAGGAGGTCAGATGCTGTAGATAGCAATTCTCTTCATGTCCTAAAAACCTGATTATGTACCACTGTTTCACTGTGCATCCCACGTGGCTGATGCTTGTCCTTTTTCTACCTGGTCTGTTAGCACCTCTGGCTCACCCATGATATCACCACTCAGCATGCTGGTTACATGGGCACAGGAGGGCGTTTTATTGGGGTCCCATTTCCCTCGTTTCTGGGCACCAAGCAATTCCCTTGAAGCATTTGAATTTTTTTTTATGACCGAGGTATTTATGGAGGTACCCGTGTATTTTAGGTTGTCCAAGTGATTTTTTTTAAAGGCATATGGTGTGATGATTTATTGTACATATACATTTCGAAATGATCACTCTATTCAATTCAGTTAACTCATCGATCATCTCACGTGGCTGCTACCTTGTTTGTGCAGTGAACAAACTTATGATCTCCGCGCAGTGAATTCCAGTATCTAATTCAGTGCTGTTAACTATCATCATCATGCTGAGAACTTGGAGCTGGAACTTCATACCGTTTGACCAACATCTCCCCGTTCCCTGTCCCTAAAACCCCTGGCATCCTCCATTCTGTGTTTCTGTGGGTTCGACGTTTTTAGATTGCACACGTTAGTGAGATCATGCAGTATCTTTCTCTGTCTGAATTCTCTCACTGAGCATCATGCCCTCGAGGTCCATCCTCGTTGTGACAAATGGCAGGATCACCTTCTGTTTCAAGGTTGAGTCATGTTCCGTGCTGGGCATGCTAACAGGTGCGAGGTCACCTCCCCCTTGGATTTCAATTTGCGTTTCCCCCATGGTTGGTTATGTAGACATTGGCGTGGGATCCAACTGGGGAACTCCTCCTTAGGAATTAAATTTTAAGGGGGACACCATGCTGAGCAGGCACGAAGCCCGTGCTAACATCCTTGTGATGTTCTAATACCTAAGCCATGTGCAGCATCCACACTGCACCTGCATTAATGAGCAACCCATGAGCATCAGGGCTGGTGCAGCCCTGTGGGTGCATAAAGCAAATTAGATCTGTAGGAGGACGGTTCCCCTCCTTGGAGAAGGAATTGTTTCCAAGCTCTTTAGAAACCCCTGTTTCCATGCAACAAGCTGAGTGCTTCCTAATCGGCTGGTCTATGCGTTGGTTCCAAGCTGCTCTTTTCTCTTTATGCTGAAAGCACTTTGGGGGGCACCTGCTGTTTGTCTTGGGGCTGATCAAGTGTATTCTGTCAATTTCCACTTTCCTAATAAATGCGGGTAACACAGCCGTCTTCATACTCTATAATCTGAGAATTCCATGCATTTTGACAAGAATGCATGCCAAACCTCATGACTTATGTTGTTGTTGTTGGCCTTTTTGGGTTGCGGTTGTTGCCGTTTTATACTTGAGCTGCTTGGGCTCAAATCTGTAGGGCCTTACCGTGCTGGATGGTTGGGCCAAGTATCTCTAGAGAGAGAAAACCAGTCAGAGACACCAGGAGAAATGGGTTTCCCTGGAGGTGGCGTGGGTGTGTGTGCATAGGCATGGACAGTATCCCTCTGTAGGGCGGATTCTGTGAGGAGGAGTTTCCCTTGATAAGGACGAGCTGACACTCTAGTGGGCACAGAGAGGTGACAGGTTGCCCTTTCAAGCTGGTTCTAAGACAACACCTGATTTGTAGTACATTTTTGGTTAAGGGATGGGCGTCTTGAATACAAAAGGCTGGGCTGGTGAGCCAGCAGCAACCTGAGCAGGTGACTGAGGACGAGCTGCACCTGCCTGGCTGTGCCCACCTTGTCCCTGTGGGGACGGACAGCTGTAGCACCCGGGCCACCGAGTGCGGGGCCCCAGGTCTCAGATGCTGGCCGTAAGGCTGGGTCGTGGTGCTTGGGTCCTTGTGGGAGGGCTGACCAGACAGAAGGCTTCAAACAGTACCATGCACCCTGTGTGTCAGAAAGGGAGGGGGCGGTGCACCATGTGGAATGGCATACTGTTGGAGCTGAGTCTCCCAATCTCCCCGTCTGGGAGAGGCCGTGTGGGACCCCAGTGTCTCACAGTCTTGGACTCCAGGGCAGGCATCTGGACAAGTGCATGAGCCTCGTTCCAGATGGATGCCCAAGGCCTGACGCCATTCTGTGCCTGGACGGTGTCAGCACAGCCTACTTCTCTGGGGACCTTCCCTCCCTGCACACCCCGCCTGGAGATACAGCCCCAGCATTCAGCACTGAGAGCATATGGCCTCAGAGCCAGCAGAGGGAGGATGAAAATGCTCCTTCCTTCTTTCACTTTGCTCCCTCCCTGCCACGGAGCTCTGCTTCTCTGGCTGTCTGCCTTTCTCTGTCTCTTTGTCTCTGTGACTGCCTCTGACTATCTCTCTGTCTCTGTGCGTCTGTGTCTGTCTTTGTGTCTGTGTCTCTGTATCTCTGTGTCTGTCTCTTTCTGATGGTCTCTCTGTTGCTGTCTCCCTGTCTCTGTCTCTGTTTATCCTTATCTCTGTGCCCGTCTCTCTGTCTCCCTCTATGTCTGTGTCTCTCTCTGTCTCTCTGCTTCCCTGCCTCTGTGTCTGTTTCACTATCTCTCTAGGTCTCTGTGTCTGTCCTTCTGTCTCTCTCTGTCTTCCTCTGTCTCTGTCTCTCTGTTTCCCTTTGTCTCTGTGTTTGTCTCTCTGTTTCCCTTTGTCTTTTTCTTCCTCTGTCTCTGTGTCTGTCTCTATCTCCCTCTATCTCTGTGTTTGTCTCCCTGTGTCTCTGTGTCTGTCTCCCTGTGTCTCTTATCTGTCTCTCTGCTCTATCTCTGTGTCTCTGTGTCTCTCTGTCTCTCTCTCTCTCTCTCTGAGCTGTCTCTCCCTGTCTCTGCCTTGGTCTCTCCATCTCTTGTGCATGCACACAGAATACTCCCCCCGCCCCCTGTCACAACCACTTCTCGGGGGCAGGCTCATCTGTGGTGCACACCTGGAGAGCGGGATTTCACGCGTCTCAACAGACTAGCGCGGTATGTGCATAGACAGCCGGCCCCCACGTCTGCTTCACCTCTATTCTTCAGAGAAACAGAGCAACGCGGAGGGGCAGGGAGTGCTAAGGAAACCGCCCTCCTTCTGGGCAGACCCCGGCTCTTTGTGGGTCCCCGTTCCTCTGATAGCTGCCCCCCTGCCCTGGGGCTTGCCCGAAGTGGGTGCAGCAGCTGGAAGCTCCCGGAATGTGGTGTCAGGTCCCGGGACGGCTGTGGCTGCCCCCGAACACGGGCACAGGCGCGCCCCATGTCCTGTTTGCAGACAGACTTTCTGTTCCCCACCGGGGAGCAGGACACGGTTTCCTGGCACTAGCCGACCTTGGACACAGGGGACAGACGTGTTTGCTGTTGGGACAGGGCTGAGAGCTGTCATTTCCTACTGGTGAACCCCTTCCCCACAAACAATGCCTCTCCGCCTTTCGGGCGCTGTGTTGTTCCTAAATGCACGCCCATTCCATCGCAAGCGGTAGCGGTTACGGGCAGCTGAGTGGAGTCAGTTCTAGGAGGCTTTTGCGGCTGGGAAACATCTTTAAACAGATAACCTCTCTGGAAATGATCTTCTGCTTTTTCCCCTCCTGTTAGATGCACTTGCTTTTGTTCATCCCCAGCGGTTTTTCATTTACGTTTGCGTTTGCGACTTTTTCATCTGTGTGTATAGATGTTACCGGTGGGGTCAAGTGCTTCCCAGATTTTGTCTCCTCGCCTTCTGGTGCTGCCTTGTTGCAGATTTTTCTATCACAACAGTGCAAAGTTCATCAAACGAAACAACTCAGCACTTTTTTGCCTGTGTCTGGAGTCAGTCAGTAGAGGTGCAATGGTCTGTTCTTTGAAACTATGAAAGAACTGGCTAAAACACCGTCACCACCCTCCCCTCTTTTCTGGATGCCATTCTTTTGTAATTTTTCTATTGCTCTTGTATTCGTTGGTCTGATTACTCCTTATTTCCTTGATTAGGCTATAATAATCAGTATTTTCACAGAAAAGTATTCATCTCCCTGAAATTTTCATCTTTTTGTTATCAATTTCACATATTAATGTAGAGAGAATAAGGAACCCATAATTATAAAATCTTCCTCGTTACCAAAGACTCGCTCCTGTTTGTAAATTTGCATTCTTCAGCCTTGTCAAGTGTCTTAATCACAGCCTTCTCTGGGTCCTTTCTTTTCTTGTCTTTCGATCTGCCAAATGCTCAAAGATGGACCCTCACTAAGCCTCCTAAGAATTGGGATTCTCGCTGTCTCTCCCTGCATATGCAAGAGTTCTTGAGAAATACAGCTCAATATTGTGCTACTCTGAAGAAGATGTGGCAGGAAGTGGCACAGCATGACCATAGTGCATCAGATTGATTGAGCATTGAGCCCATAGCTAATGATTCTCTGTGTCCCGTTAACGTTTTAATCTGGAGTTATCCTTACCTTGTAGGAATGGGGTCATCCCCCCATTGTGTTTGCTCGTTTGTTTGGTAACTTTTGGCCTTTCTATTCCTAATCCTCACTTTTCAAAACTATAATCAATATAGAAGAATTCACCTTCCCCCCCACCCTCAATGGGAGGCCGCCATATTGGTTTTGAATCAGGACCAGTGGTTCAGGGCTCATGCCTCTTTCCTCTGTCTTCCATTTTGTCTATGTGGATGACTGGTATACCTCACATTTTCCAGTCATGTTTGGCAGATATGGTACTTCTTGCCCCTGAGGGGTACGTTGAAGTCTCTCAAAACATTTTAACTTCCATTTCTGTAAATATCCAAATAGAAGTGTATGGTATCATTGATGGCGTTCCAGGTAGAATGGAAAATGCCACCCTTGTCTCCTTCTGCCACCTCCAACCCCCAGGTGCCCTGCTGGATCAATGACCCTTGCCCCACTTCCCAGTGCACATTTTGGGGCTTGGGCAGGGGAGGAAATGCAGATTTTAGGTGGATGTGCCAACTGAGCCCCTAGCAAATGTGATTTCCTGTGTCTTGTCTGAGCTCAGTCCTGGTGCTTCTGCTCGACGGGGGTGGGACCCCACGCTCTGCAACTTGCCTACTATGTTCCCATTGTCAGGGATGGACCCTGTGATGAGTTCTGGTCTGCAGTGACTGCTCTGTCCTCCCCGACGGTAGGGCTTGATTTACGGGCTCATATTCCCTGTGCAATATCAGCCCCTCCGCCATGCAATCCTTCTCCTTCCTGCCAGTGATACCCTGGGGGGGATCAGTTCCTGAATTAATGTAGGAAGGCAGGTGTTGATGGCAATAGCGTGCAGAAATGGAGCCAAGCCCTTCGGCTGCCTCACAAGGCAGCGATCTCAAAGTGGAAAGGTGACTCTCATGTTTCTGGCTGGTTAGGAACCCTTTCCTCCAGGGAGAGAAGAAAAAGCATCTTCTGACTTTACAAAGAGGCAGTAACATTGCTCTCGTTCTGGAAGCTGAGCGTGTGTGTCTACCAACCCTGTTATCATCGGTTCCAGTTATTGGACGTAGTGTAGGCTTTCCCCCTTTTTGAAAAAAAAAATTATATTCTCATGAATATGTTAGGGGAGTATTCGAATGGTGTCTCAGGAATGCCTATCCAGATGGCACTGTGTTCTAGAACAGCACTTCCAAACCATCTGTGGCAAAACTCGCCTTTCCCAAATCTGTCACAGATTGATACTGATGTAGATGGGGCAGACAGGAATTACTAGAAAAATAAAATTTAAAAACATGCAAAATGGGGCCTCCAAATTTGCTTTTTATAAGTCATTGGATTCAGCAAACGTAAAATGACTGTCGATTTTTTTCTTTTTTTTTTATATTTTCTAAACACTGTTCTCAGTGTTGGGCTGTCTTATGGCAGACTGGTAACAAACACTTCACAGGAAGGCACCCATCTGTAGCTCTCACTTGGAGGGGCTTTGATCCAGAAGCATGCCTACCCCCACTCCCACTGCATTTCTTTGTAGAAAATATTGAAAACGGGTACTTCCTCATCCTCACTGGCCATGCGACTTGGCACGTACAGGCTTTGTTCTTCACACCAAAGAAGCTGGGGACTGTAGATGATCTTAAAATGCCCCTTCCATGAGAAAGCAAATATATATGTTCCAAAATATGTACCCTCTTCCAAACTAGTGCTTGTGGCTGGCTCTCTTGTGTTGTGATTATATTTTTTAGATTTATTTATTTATTTTAGGGGGTGGGGAGAGAGAGAGAGAGAGAGCGAGCGAGCGAGCAAGTAGGGGGAGAGAAAGGGAGAGAGAGAATCTCAAGCAGACTCCCTGCTGAGCACGGAGCCCCACAGGGCTCGAGCTTACAACCCTGAGATCATGACCTGAGCCGATACCAAGAATTGGATGCTTAACCGGCTGAGCCACCTAGGTGCCCCCATGTTGTGATATTTAAAATGTTTTACAGGGCGCCTGGGTGGCTCAGATGGATAAGCGTCTGCCTTCGGCTCAGGTCATGATCCCAGGGTCCTGGGATCGAGCCCCGCATCGGGCTCCCTGCTCCTTGGGAGCCTGCTTCTCCCTCTGCTTCTCTCTCTCTCTCTCTCTCTCCCCCTCTCTCTCTCTCTCCTCCTCTGTCTCTCGTGAATAAATAAATAAAATCTTTAAAAAAATAAAATAAAATGTTTTACAAAAAGCACAAAACAACAAAACCGTGAAGACATGTCTCGCCCCCTGGGTTGTGTGCTGCAGTAAGCACTGGTTCTTGGGCATGGGAGCTGTGTTCCCCCCTGTTCTGGGGTCTTGCCACCAGTGTCCAAGTGAGCATGTTCCCAAGAGCTGGTCCCAGAGACCCAAAGTGATGTCACCATACAAAGACCGTCATGCCGCAGGATGACCGAGGAAACTGATGTCAGCTCCGAAGGGCTGTGTGCTCCGAGTTCCCCTCTGGCAGCTCAGAATGCCTTTCCAAACTCACTCGGTTGTTTGTTTGATGAATGCAGTTCTTTGAGGTTATAGGTCTGAGGCTCTGACATTCCTTCTGGCTGTTGGCCAGGGCCTGCTCTCAGCTGCCCAAAGCCACTGGAAGGATCTTGACCCATGGACTCTCAGAACATGGCGGCTTACTTCGTTAAAGCCAGCAGGAAAATCTCTCTCCAGCAAGCCTTAGCAAGAGGGGATTTACCTAAGGAAATGCAGTCATGGGAGTGACATCCCATCATCTTTGCCATATAACGGAGCCTACTCAAAGAACTGACATTCCATGTTTTGCCTTATTCTGTTGACGAGAAGCAAGTCACAGGTCCCATCCACATTCAAGGAGACGGGATCATCAAGGGCATGACTCATGGAGGGTCTTCTTAGGGTGTGTTCCCTGCTTTGTACCTTCACCTTAAAAATCCAGTGTCACTCCCCAGGTGGGAAGGAACTTAACTTACTGAGAAACCATCGTAGCTTCCGTGGTAGGTTGGAAGATAATCCGGTGTTTCTGTCCTTTTGCAGTGGAGTTTTTATACTGCGATCTGGCATCTCTGCAGTCCATCCGGCAATTTGTCCAGAAGTTCAAGAAGAAGAAAATCCCTCTCCATGTCCTGGTCAATAACGGTGAGTCGTGGGGAAATCCAGACGTTAACTCCGAGGCAGACATGCATGCTAGCTGTCCTGGGAGAGAAGTCCTTTCCTTTTTTGGGAGAGCAGGATTTCCATGGAAATTTGTGAGTATATGTTCTGTGGTCACCGCGGCTTTACCTCATTGATGCATTCAGCTTTTGTCATTGGCATAATCAATTTGAAATGATGGTAAGCCTGATAATACACTATATGGAGTCGATATTTTCTCTGGCCCATGTGAGCTAGTAAGTAAGGTGTGTTATGAATGTGTAAGGGCTGGGCATTTTCACAAATGTTACTGTATTAAACCCTCAGCACGTCCCCACGGGGGTCATCAGTATGTGGGCTTCATGCCTAACTGTCCCTTGACTTCTTCCCTGTGGCCAACGCTCCTCAAATGGACATGTGGAGTCCACACCTCCCCTTCCCCTGCCTTCACCCTGCCCACCTGTCCATCTTCAACACCAACCAGCGTTGACCCTGACCCTTTCTTTCAGCCATGCTCAGCTCTTAAGGGCATCATGGACACATCTTGGTGCCTGAGACATTCCTCTCTTCCCTTGCTACACTCAAGAGATGTCATACAAGTTCATCCAAACCCTCCACAGTGAGGAGGCGGTGCCATTAACATGACCAAACTGAATCCATGTAGAACACCAAAACTATCAGAAGTATGGTGGGAAAACACCCGTGCCCACAGAATGTCACTCATCGCTTTCAGACTTGGAGACCAGCTGGTCCTGTGTAGGGGAGATAAATGGTAATATTAATAGGGTGAAAGGAGTAGCCATCAGTCAAACATGACACCTTCTTTCCAAAATTATGTAAAACATTTGCTAAATCGTTCATCTGTTGGGTGGCAGGGAGAACATTGCCGTGGGACCCCTCTGCTTCCACTGAGCCCACTTGAATAATCCAGGCGAATTTCCGCAGCTAAAGAGACTTAATTGACTCTCTTCTCCAAAGTCCTTTTGCCATGGAAGGTACCATAGTAAGAAATTGCAAGAATGACAATATGGGCATGATCTGCAGGGAAGAGGGAGCGTAAGTCTACATACTAAGGTTGCACCGCGTTAGTCCATCTGATTCTGGCTTCCAGGATTCGATTTGCTGTCCCTTTGTCTTCTTTCTCTTTGTCTTAATGTGTTTTAACATTTTCTGTCATAACAGTGGGGTTGGTGGGCAGGAAGGGGATGCAGACAGGCTTCTGCCCAATACACCTGTTTGATTGGAAATTTCTCAGTGAAGGGAAAGAGGTAGCATTTACGACTTGGAGGGTCTGACTCCAATGATCTATTTATGCATGCGGAGGTGTGCACATATACCTGTGATGTTTGGGTGCCGAACAAAGTTATAACTAACGCCACTTCCACCTACTTAGCCTTGAAACAAACAGTGCATGTGTGTTATTAGTGCTGGTGACGCTCGTCGGAAGGCTCAGAATGATTTTAATTTCACTTTCTTCATGACCTTTCTTGATATTTTTCAAGGTTTCCCGAAATGGGTGCACCTTAAATTTGTTTGCAGAAATCAGTTATTTGGGATTCCTCCATCTTGGCACTGGTGGGGGCTTCCTTGGTCAGGGCATTTATCAGTGTTATAAATGTTGATAATTAGAATATTATGAATCGCCCAATGTAGACAGAAACTGGTGGGACTGTGGGGGATCCCGTCCAATTAGACATCCTATTTCCTCGATCTACGTAACACCCTCAATAATTAGCAACCAGAGGACTTTATCATGGAGCAATTTGTCAACAGCAGGACGAAAGCGCTGTGTTGCGCCAATCCAGAATTTGTGAGTTGTGACGGACACGTACATGACAGGACTCTGTTATATCCATCAGTGGATGCTCCATGATTCACTCTCTGCCCTTCGCTTTCAAGATGACCCCGGTGGTCCTACCATGGCCCCTGTTCTTCTCTGCCAAGGGTAAACCAAGCATGCCTAGCTTGTCTAACATTTCTCTAGAGACTGGGACACGGTTTGAACGTGGACGGAGGGAGGCTGGACCCTCTGTATGCTGCATCCGTTTTCCCTCCGTAGGGAATCCTGTCGCCACGTTGGCTTCACTGCAGCCGGACTCTCCTCCACACACACCTTCCTCTGTGCTCAGGACCTACCGTTGCTGCTCCCTGCCCCAGACACATGGAGACACAACACGCTCAGCGTGAAATCCCTGAGCCCCAGGTGGCACGGACCCTAAGGGACAATCCCTTGATTTCCCTTGACACTTCCTTGATTTTCCTTGAAATTTCCTTGACTTCTCTTGAAGTGACTGGGCTTTTCCAGCTTCTAGAGGCTGTCGGCCTTCCTTGGCTCATGGCTGCTTCCCGCCCCCATCTTCAAAGCCAGTGAGGTAGTGTCTGCCGCCCCCACTCTGTCTCTCTGTGATGTCTGCTTCTGTCCACACATCACCTTCTCGGACTCTGAGCCTCCCATCTCCCTCTTATGAGGGCAGTTGTGGTGATCTTGGACCACTGGGGTCTTCCAGGACCATCCCCATCACAGGGTCCCTAACTCAATCCAGTCGGCAAAGTCCGACTTTATCCACGTTGGGGCACATATTTACGGGCTCTAGAGACCAAGATGTGGACATCTTTGGGGACGTTATTCTGTCCACCACACTGGGATGGGAACGTGGATGTGTTTGGGGATGCCGTCCACCATACATGAACCAGGACACGGATGTCGGTGGGGACGTTATTCTGTCTCTCACACAGGGATTCAAGATGTGGGTGGGGGGGGTGGTCATCAGTCAGCCCACCACACCCACTATACGTGAGCTCGGTATTTCGCAGGCAGGAACAATACGGTGATAGACAAGCACCCTTGCCCTCACGGAAATCATTATCTAGCGAAGGAGATACTCAACAAGTCATTGTTCTGTGACATGTCTCACCCTAGAAAGTGCCAGCTGCAATATGACAACGTGGTCATATAAATGAAAGAAAAGACTGCATCTCAAACGTGATCTGTCTGGAAAGCCCCCGGCTTCTGAAGTGGCATCCCATGGAACCCAGGATAAGAGGAAGGCCACAGGGACAAACGGCCCTGAGGCCAGTGGGGTGACTGGGACCATGCAGTCAAGATTGCAGGTGGATTCATCTCCGGCCCAGTGTGCTCAGACGTAACCTTGATTTACATTTCTCCTGTGTCTCTCACCTTGGTTTGTGTATGAGCCCGGTTAAAAGGATGTGGGTTCACGGGACCCACTTCTGTGAGCCAACCACATGTGTCCCATCTCCTGGAAAACAGCCCCGACTGCACTCCACAAAGGGGACTCCCAGGGGCCAAAGGGAGCCAGAATTTCTGCTTTTATTTTCTCTCTCTCTCTTATTTTTTATTCTTAAGATAAGAGTGATCAGGGCGCCCGGGTGGCTCAGTCAGTTAAGCGTCTGCCTTCAGCTCAGGTCATGATCCCAGGGTCCTGGGGTCGAGCCCCACATCGGGCTCCCTGCTCCGCGGGGAGCCTGCTTCTCCCTCTCCCTCTGCTGCTCCCCCGGCTTGTGCTCTCTCATTCTCTCTGTCAAATAAATAAAATCTTTTTAAAAAAAAAAAAAAGATAAGAGCGATCAAGATGTTGTAAATGTTAAGTACTTCAGAAGGGAAATGGTGTTTGCATTTGCTAGTGTGATGAAAATAGAACCAGACTGCCTCTTTCTGGAAGCTCAGGATCCAAGCTGAGGATTTATCCAACACAAGAAGAATCAATAGTATATCTCCTGCAGAGCCAGCATAGTATTTATAGTTGATTCACATCAAAATTTTATTTATCCAGTCTCTCATCCCCACACCTGATCACAGATAGTTTTGAAATAACCGCACGGAATTGATGTTTTATCCTTGTAGGACTTCTTCCCATACCTCTAATGGATGAATTTCCCAAAATCAAGAATCACTAAAAATAAATATGGCAGTGGTAACCCTTAAGAAATAAAATAACCCTGAGAAGTAAACAATTCTCGCCTGGCCAGGTACATACTGATGGAGTTTGCGTCCACAGAAGACCGCAGAGCCGTTGAGCGAGGAGTAACATGGTACCTGTTTCTTGGCGGGCAGATGCCTGAGCAGTTTTCCTATTTAGGCACTTGGCGTCCCCTGTGCAAAACAGGCTCTGCCATCATCTGGTCTCCCTTCCAGGAACACGGAAGCTAGTGAATCACCACCACACATGCATGCATCAATGGATTATTGGATCCAAATGTGTGTAGACCACTTCTCATCGATGCCTTCTGTTTGTTTTCCAACGTGTCTCCCTCCCCGTTTTCTGCTGTGTGATGGGTTTTCCTAGAACAGAAGGCAGTTGGATGTTCTTCTGGTGGTGGGCGTGTGCAGTGCCGTTTGACGTGATTTACCATGATCCCAGAACTGCCAGAACAGTAGGCTGGAGGCTGTGGGTGTGCATTGCATCTCCTGCATTGAACACCTTTGTTCTTGCAAATGCCCTTCATGAGCTTCTAGGAAGTGGGATGAGAAATACACTGGTTTTCCAATTATCCAGATACCCCGGAAGCATGTCACCCCGAAGCTCTTCCAAGAGTTGTGTGTTGTAAAGCACCTGGTCTCAGGTGTCCTCGATGATGCATATGGCAGATCCAAGTGGATGGTACTTTCTGTCAAGATTCGTTGCCCATTTAAGAAACATACTCAGTAAACAACTGGATCCTTACCATCATCATGGTGTGTGGGGTGGGCGTTACATTGGCCTTTTATGACAACATGGAGAAAGTTATTCCAGAGTGGAAATGGGAATTATGAAGCCTGGGCGTGCCATGGGGACCCATCCACACGACGGTCTTACCAATGTGTTTCCCATTGTATTCACATTGAAGACTTACTTTGGACACATGGAATTTTGCCTTTGAGTTCAACATTTTGACTGGCCTACATGTGACTGTGGGTTCACTAACCCCTAAGCAATCAACCCCAGTACCCATGCACCTGTGGGTTCATCGCCACCCCAGTCTTGCCTGGAACCACAGGCATTCATTGACCTATAGATTTTCCCAGCGTCCTTCTCCAAGGCACGTGGACTACCCCTTCCCTGTTCATGTTTTACCGGCAGAATCAGAATGCTCATTGCTCCATTCCAGAATGTTCTATTGCCCTGCCCCCACATTTTTGTATGCCTTTCCTGACTACCATGGTTTCCAGCTTCCAGACGTCTTTGGTTTTGTTTTCTGTGAGTGTCACTAATGCGTAAGTCAACAGAATCCAAAGCTTGGGCGGGGACAGTGACTCTAAAGGTAGGGGTAGCGTTCATTCCCCAGAGTGATGGTGGCATTTCTGAAATGTTCCTCATGTCGTGAAGTGAAGCCATCATCTGGCCACGTGCCACCAGCCGGAAAGTGCCCCCTTCTCTCTCTCCTTTCTGCCTTTCCTGTCTTCCGCAAGACACACAACTCTCTCTCCTCCCGCATGATTAGGACATACCTTTTCTGTTTCATTGTTTTGCTGCCTAAAGAACAACATGTTCTGCATGCAAGTCCACTTCCCAATCCAGCGCATGCATCAATGAGCGGATATTTTAATTTTCCTTTTCCCACTTTTCAGCGGGCAAAGGGAGATTCTGAGGTCTCAGCAATGCTCACTATCAAGGGACAACCCTCCGATGCACTCATGTGACGGCCATATCTCAAAAACGCAAATCCAGTTCCACTGATGCAGTTAAAGTTTCTCCCTCAGCACGTGTGAGATGTTCAATAAGTATTATCATCTGAGATCGATGATGCTCTGCACAGGCAGGCGTCTGGGACATTTTGCTTTAGAACAGAGAGGAACTTGGAGATTCTCGGTATGCGACACAAGCATGAATTAGGATTAGGATTAGGACGGCTTTGGGTGCAGCCTCCGTGGTGCTGGAATCCCCCACCCCACTTCCATGAGCCCCAGAATGGATTGGACATTTCCAAGAGGCGACCGACTGTATGCATGGCCCTGATGTTCTCGCTGCTCTTTAAAAGTACGCTTTCCTCAGTGATGCTGTTAATGCCAAGAATGTGCTGCAAACACGGGTTATGATTTCTGGAGTAACCTTGAACCCGCTCTTGGCCCAGAGCATCATTATTGTCAAATTCTTAGGGCCTGGGTCAGTGAGTTTGTGCCATGATCTGTCACCAGAACTTGCATCCAACAAAGATCCGTGCTGGCATTTCCCCCCCAGCTCAACAGTTACCCCACATTTGCTTGTCATGTACATTATCGTAGATAATCCGTAACAGAAACGGCATGAGTTCGATATTGTACGCCTTCAGGAGATGAGGCTGTGGACCATTTGCACCCCGGAAAAAACTAAGGAGTCCAGCCCTTCAGACCTGGGGGGGGAGGTGAAACCCAAGGTCTGTGTACCTGCCCCAAGGTTTGGTGGACCAGAGTCCCCTAGCCATTTGCTCTGCTACCAACTTCCGGGCACTCAGAGGCCATGCCAAGGAAGGGAATAACCCACAACAGTTATTTCTTTTATGACAGATTGTTCTTAACTAACTAGATTGACCTGGAACTCACTAGAGAGTAATATCCCAAAATTCAGAATAATCCTCATGGAGCCTCACATCCCCTGCAGTTGCCTGTATTCCATTATGTGGGCTATTTTCCAATGAATTTGGATACTTGAAGGCTGAGTTTAGTGACAGTCATTTGCCCCACAAAATGGGGCTCTGTAACGTGGACTTGATAATGCATGCCTGCAGAGATATTCCAGGAACTGATAATTGAGGCATGCAGTAGTATTCCAGGAACTGGTAATGGGCATGCACTACTATTCCAGGAATTAATAATTTATGCATGCCAGGGTGTTCCAGGAATTGATCATTTAGGCATGCACTGACATTCCAAGAATTGGTAATGGGCATGCACTGATATTCAAGGAATTCATAATCTAGGCATGCACTGGTATTCCGGGAATTGATAATTTAGGCACGCAGTGATATTCCAGGAACTGGTAATTTATGCATGCTCTGATATGCCAGGAATTGATATTGGGTATGCACTGGTATTCCAGGAATTGATAATTTAGTCATGCAGTGATACTCCAGGAGCTGATAATTTATGCATGCATTATGATGTTCCAGGAATCGATAATGTACTCATGCACTGATATGTCAGGAATTGGTATTGGGCATGCACTAGTATTCCAGGAATTGATAATTTAGTCATGCAGTGATACTCTAGGAACTGATAATTTATGCATGCAGTGATATTCCAGGAATTGGTAATTGATGCATGCATTGATATTCCAGGAATTGGTAATTTATGCATGCACTGGTATTCCAGGAATTGATCATTTAGGCATGCAGTAATATTCCAGGAATTGATAGTTTATGCATGCAGTGATATTCCAGGAATTGATAATTTACGCATGCACTGGTATTCCAGGAATTGATCATTTATGCATGCACCGGTATTCTAGGAATTGATCATTTATGCATGCAGTAATATTCCAGGAATTGATAATTTACCCCTGTACTGGTATTCCAGGAATTGATCATTTAGTGTTGCAGTGATATTCCAGGAATTGATAATTTACATGTGCACTGGTATTCCAGGAATTGATCATTTATGCATGCAGTGATATTCCAGTGGCTACTGCTGTGTTCCAAACCACCCCCAATCCTAGTGGCTCAAAAATAAACATTTCTATTGCTTGCAATTTTGGGGCACAGGAATTTGAACGGTTCTAGCTCTGGGTGTCCTGTGCAGTTGCAGCTCGGGCTTCTGTTTATCTGACGGCTCACCTGGAGCTGGATGTCCAGATGGCTTGCTTCAGTGCTGGGAAGTTGGTGCTGCCCATCACTTGGGCTCAGCTAGGATGGTTGACCAGATGACCCTATGGGTTCTCTCCAATATGGCGGTCTCAGGGGCACCAGCCAGTCTTCTTCTTCTTCTTTTTTTTTTTTTTTTAACATATAATGTATTATTTGTTTCAGGGGTACAGGTCTGTGATTCATCAGTCTTACACAATTCACAGCGCTCACCATAGCACATACCCTCCCCAAATGTCCATCACCAGCCACCCCGTCCCCCCCACCCCCCACCACTCCAGCAACCCTCGGTTTGTTCCCTAGAGTTAAGAGTCTCTTATGGTTTGTCTCCCTCTCTGGTTTCATCTTGTTTCATTTTTCCCTCCCTTCCCCTATGGTCCTCGGTCTTGTTTCTCAAATTCCTCCTATCAGTGAGATCATATGATACTTGTCTTTCTCTGACTGACTTATTTTGCTTAGCGTAATACCCTCTAGTTCCATCTATGTTGTTGCAAATACCAGCCAGTCTTCTTAAATGAAACTGGTTCCCCCCAGCATGCCTAGCAACCAGGTGGGAGCCGCAGGGTCTTCCCTGACCAAGCCTTGTCACACTGCTGCCACATTCTGCTTATTGCAGAAAGTTAATGCGGTGGCCAAGATCCGAGGGATGGGACACAGACTCCATCTCCTGAGGAAGCAAGTGTCAAAACCATCTGGAGGCTCATTTCCAGCTGCCTTGACCTTGGCTTCCCTCTCAAGCAGCCTCATAGAAGCCCAGTGTTCGTGATGAGCCTGGCTCTCCCGACTAGGAATCTGTAATCCTCTAGGCATGGACAGAGTTCTGCTTATCTGGCTTCATCACGCTGAATATAATAATCAAGAAAATGACATCACCAGGGAGGTGTTTACCTGTTCTCAAAATGCCAGACTTCACATCTGCTTGACGCCATGGAGGCCGGGTGCCCTTTGGGAATGTCTTCTTAGCTCAGTTGAGTGACTATGGGTGTTCTTAAATATACCTTTTATTCAATGTGTAAGACCCCATGTGGCTTCATTTCCCCCATTGATGTCCTCGCCCTGTACATCCACCTGAGCGATGTTCTGTAGTAGTAAAGCTCAGGAGACACATTTTCAATCCCCTGGACCGTTTTCAGAGGGCTGAGCATTCAAGGGACATGGAAAAAAGCACTTAGCATAGCAGGTGTGTATGGGGTAGAGGTTATGGGCTCTCCTTTCTACCTCTTTAATGTGACTTACCACCTTACTGCACCCAAAACACTATATTGGTGCTGTGAAACCCACAGCCGGGGTCAGACGTTTCCTTTGCCCTGAGCACCCCACCAGTGATAAGCCTGCACGGAGGCCGGATGTGTAAGGTCATGAATGCACAAAGTGCATCCTGAGTCGGCGCGGGTGTGATGGGGCGTGCATTGTGACCTGTGTGCGCAGGGAGGGACCCTGCAATCCAGCTGGAAAACTGTCTATCTACATGTATAGAAAGCACAGAGAATTACATGTAGAAATGCCTACGCATGCACACCAAATACACATGTACATGTGCAAATATATATCTATATGTGCACATGAAAGACAGACAGAAACACATACATAGATGCAAAACATACACCCAGAGAAATGCATACACATGAAATACAAGCATGTACAAATGCACACACAAATAAGTAGGTATGCCTATGTGCATGCAAATCCTACACAAATACAGATTCATTTGCAAATTCAAAATACGCACCAACACAAAAACTTGCAGGAATGCCGTGCAAGTGGCCATATTGGTGTGCACGCATTACACATAAATACATATGCAAACAAATAAGCTGTGAACACTGAGGCATAGTCAAATACCTTTGCTCACACACTTATAAATACCAGCCCGTTTTCATCTGCAAGCACACACATAGATATATTTGCATAAATACAAATGTATGTGCCTGAAAACGTATAAGGACATATGTTTGTATATGTTTGTGTGTGGTTATGTGTGCACATGTGTGCAAATGCATGTAAGCACCTGCAACATATGCAAACATGTCTACAACAAATGTACAGATGCACACAGAAGACATGTGAAGTACACCTACATCCATACACATACGAGTAGGTAAGCACAATTACATACATGTACTCCAACAGATGCACATTCAAGCATGCTGGATTGCTCCAGGACACGGACCGATACGGGACAGGCATGTTTCCTGCACATCCGGGAGCCAGCATCCATGGAAAGGATGTGGGGACGGGCCACTGGCTGAGCTTTGCCCTGACGGGGGTAGAGTTGTTCTGAGCTTGGGGGAGAATGCCAGAAGCAAGCACAGAGTATATGAATGTGTTGGTGGATTTTTATGAATGTGTTGGTGGAATAACAGGGCCGGTCTGGGGTCTGGGGCAGGGACGGCCAGCGTGCATACTTGGGTCAGTATTTTGCACAGGGCACCCTGAAGAATGAATCCATTTCTGGGATGCCCTGTGAATTGGGGGAGGGTGCCATGGCAACATGAGTTTGGGGAACTCGGCTCTGGGCTCCATCCCCCCCCACCCTGCAGACCGCAGGACATCAGCGTCCCAGCGTGTGCGGGAAGCTCCTCCAACAAGGGAGCCTTTGTTTGTACAGACAGCTGTTCAGTCCAGGAGAACTCACTTCCCGGGGCCGGCCGGGGGGCATCTTCCGGTGATTCGGGACATTCTCACGTTCTTCCACATGCTGGACGGCCACATTGCAGGTGCCGTCTTGATGTCCTGGCACCTTTCCCGCTGTGTACGCAGCAGGAACCTGAGGCCCAGGAAGGTGACATGGCAGTGAGGACCAGAGCCCATCCTCCTGGCTGGCGCCCGGCCATGCGTCCCCATCCCTGGAGCCGCCTGTGGAACGGCTCCCCCATCTCATGTCATAACTCTCTCTGAAATCCCCTCTGTTCCAGCCGGGGTGATGATGGTCCCTCAGAGGAAAACCAGGGACGGATTTGAGGAGCACTTTGGCCTGAACTACCTGGGGCACTTCCTGCTCACCAACCTCCTCCTGGACACCATGAAGGAGTCTGGATCTCCTGGTTGCAGCGCAAGGGTGCTGGCCGTCTCGTCGGCCACACATTACATTGGGGAGCTGAACATGGATGACCTTCAGGGCAGGTGGGTGCTCTCTCCGCTGACCGTCCGGGGGGCTCAAGGTTGCCCGTCAGCCTCGCGAGCCTGACATGGTGACACGTGGGGCACGGTGCTCAGCATCACAGGAAAACGGTGCACCTCACCGACCAGTGTTTGTTATAAACCTGTCTTATGAATAATCATAATGACAATTAGCTACTAATTATTTACTATTTTGCACTTAAGCACTTTATCTGTACCCGCCCATGAATACAGCACAGACATGCTTTTAAGTAAACACTACTATCCTCATTTTACATATGACGAAATCAAAGCATATGCTTTTTAAAAAATATAAAATATATATATATATATATATATATATATATATATATCTTCCTTAATATCACTAGGCAATCACTCAGAGTCAAAATTCTATCCCAGCGCGACAGTACAAAACCACTGATTTAGACTCAGCTCTGTTAGCAGAATCATTGAAAAACTCCGTGCAGACATTTTGTAGTGTTCTTTGTTACGGCATCCTCAAATGCATATTTTGTTTATAGCATTTCTTTGTTGAGGTATAATTGCTATAGCTGAATAATTATGTTTGTATCTCAATATTATAATTGTTATGTAACATTATATATGTTATAACATATAATGTGGGATTATAATTGTTACATAACGTGTTATACATATGTAACTATAATTGTTACATAACATATATGTATGACATAGTGTCATAATTATATAATATGTGATGTTATATGTAATTATATAATAATATATAATGTTATATAGCATTATATGTTATACTGTAATTATAATTGTTATACAACATATGTTATAGTGTAACTATAATTGTTATATATAACACACATACATAACATTATAGTGTTGTAATTATTATATAACATGTTATAACATTATAATTGCTATATAATGTAACATACACATTACAATGTTTCATTGTTTTAATTGTTATACAGTGTAACATTGTATATGTTGCAATGTTATAATTGTTATATAATGTGACATTATATATGTTATAATGTCATTCTGTTACAGACATTATATATGTTATAACACAATGTTATAATTGCTACATACTATGTTAGTGTCAGGTGTACAAGGTAATGATTTGCTACTTGCGTGTATCCTGAAATAATCACCATAGGAAGTGCACTTAGCATCCATCATCATCAAATCACATGCATCGTATCCTCAGGCAGCTTAGCTGTGTGATTTTTTTTTTCTTTTTTGGTAGAAAAACGGAAAGACAGAAGTTGGGCAAGGAGTGGGTATCAGAAGTAATGACACATTCTCCTTTGCTCGTAATTGCAAGTGCAACCCGCTAACTCTGTGTGGTGCATCCGGGTGACCCCTGGTGGTGTGGGAAGCACCACATTCTTATCTGTGTTTTCCGCTATCTCCTCCTTAAGGATACAAGAGTCTGTGAGTGTGAGTGGGGTGCATGTTTATGTTTGTGTGTGTGCAGCTCTAACTGTGCATGGTGTAGACACCACGCTTGGAAGAACCTGGATGCTTGGTCGAGCGGGGCTTGCGTTCCAGGAGCAGCTCCGGGATGTGCACTGGGGTGGGCACGCTCAGCACCTGGGCCTGCGGACGCATGGAAGGAAGGTGGCTCAGCTGTGCAGCCCTGGGGGTGCTTTACGGTGTCGTGTTCCTGCACAGCGAGGGGCCAGCTGCCAGGAAAGCAGGGCTGGGGTCTTCCCAGGGTGTTCTCACCCATCTGATAGTCAACCTGGCTCCTGCGTGGAAGGGTGGGTTCTGCGCTTATAGCTGTGGGGTCAGGGAGAACCCTCACTGGGATTTCCCCTTGGGGGCGAGAGGGCGGGATTGCATCTGTGGCTCCTGGGGGCAGGTGGCTCCCTGAGGAGGGGCCTGGGGAAGGGGCTGCCCAAGCGCCTGTGTCCCCTGTGCACAGAGGAAGTGAGTGAAGCAAAGGCCCGGGGGTGGGGGACAGCTGTGCTGCTGAGGGGCTGCTCCTTTGTGATGCCCTAAGGGAGCTCGGGCAAGGTATGTGTGTGCACCAGGGTGCAAGTGCATGTGTGTGAGCATGTGGGCACGCATGTGAGTGTGGCTGTGCAGTCCTCTGTGCTTTGTGCACGAATGTGTGTGCATGCGTGTGAGTGTAGGTATGAATGTCCTTGCAGCTTTGTGTACAAAAAGTCAAATAACAGGCACTGAGCTGCATCACTTTCTTTGCTAAATGTTTATTAAAAGACAATGAGGGGCGCCTGGCTGGCTCAGTCAGTTACGCGTCCAACTCTTGATTTCAGCGCAGGTCAGGATTTCAGGGTCGTGGGATCGAGTCCTGCATTGGGTTCTGCGCTCAGCAGGGGTCTGCTTGTCCCTCTCTCTCTACCCCTCCTGCCCTGCTCTCTCACTCTGTCTCTCTAAAATAAATAAATCTTAAAAAATTAAAAGAGAATGAGACCACTCAGGGTTCCAGTGTTTGGAGTGTGGTCCCCAGGCCAGCAGCATCAGCATCCCCTGAAAAGTTACTAGAAATGCAGATGCCGAGACCGCACCCCAGACCTGCTCAGTCCAAACCCTGCGGGTGGGGAGCCGGGCAGTCAGACTTCTAACAAGCACTCTAGGAGATTCTGATGCACGTTAAAACGTGAGAACCACTTGGGCTTAAAACACTCTGCTTTGCCGCATGAAAAGACTTGGTCCTCGGCTTCCACCTGATGTAAACATCGCTGGCGATTAGTGATAATTGCCAAGACTGGTTTGCTGGAAATTCATGTTCTTGCAAAGGCATAAATCACAGTATTATAAAGCGTTCCAGAATCCAAGTGGGCTGTTACCCATGAGAAGGTTTGTCTGCTCAGGGAGGCTGTGCCAGAACATTCCTCCACTAGAATACTTCCCCAAAGGAAAAGATGGGCAGAGTCTCTTGAAAATTGTTTGTAATCGCTGAAATTGACTCACGAAGAAATGGATAGCTTTGTCAAAAAAGGCGTGTCATTTTGCAGGAGGAGGGTAAGAAGAGTATCATTTAAGTTAAAAACACATATGTAAATATTTATAGATATTTTATATGTATGTATGAGAGAGAGAGAGATGGGCTGATTTGCTTTAAGGAATTGGCTCACGGATTGGAGGGATTGCCAAATCCCAAATTTGCAATGTAGACCAGCAGGCTAGAGATGCAACTAAGAGTCAGTGTTCCCATCTTGAGCCAAAAGACTGATAATTCAGGCAGAATTTCCAGGCTACACTCTTGAGGCCAAATTCCTTCTTCTTTGGAGGAGAATTCTATCTTTCCTCTTCAGGCCTTCAACTGATTAGACAAGGCCCACCCACATTATGCAGTGTGACCTGCTTTACTCCAAATCTTCTGATTTCAGCGTTAGCCCCATCTAAGAAAATACCTTCCCAGCAGTGTCGAGGCTGGTGTCTGACAGAGCCATTGGACACCATAGCGCACTCAGCTCTACCCGCTCCCTGCCCTGCACCTCGGCCCGTCTGAGTGCTCAGCCTCCTGTAGCCATCAGCCGCCAAGGACCAAAGAGGTCCTCGATGGGTCTTGTCTGAGCTACCCCAGCTTTGATCATGCCCTGAGGGTGACTGCTCCTGGGGAAGCCCATTGCATCTCCGTTGAGGACAATTCATGCTCTGATTATCTTATGAACCTCACCTCCTAAAACACATGGCTGTGTCCTAGGATGCCTTGGGTGAGGAAGGACATGGCGCCATGCTGTCTGCCCTCCTCAGCCCCAAAGCAGGCGAGTGCCCCTGTCCTGGTTCCCGTCCTCAGGACACACGAGGGTGCTTCCAGGTGCAGAGGGTAGCAGAACCTCGTGGACCAAGAAATGGCTACTCCAGGTGTCACTAACGAAGATGCTCCTCTGTGGGTAAAACCGATAAGTGGGTGTCCATGCATCGTGGAGCCTTGTCCACAAAGATCCTCCCCATGGGTTCCTCCCCCACAAAACACTTGCTTCTTGGGGCGCCTGGGTGGCTCAGTCCGTCAGGCATCTGCCTTCGGCTCAGGTCATGATCCCAGGGTCCCCACAGAGCAGGGAGCCTGCTTCTCCCTCTCCCTTTGCCTGCAGTTCCCCCCTGCTTGTGCTCTCTCTCTCTTTCTCTCTCTCTAATAAATGAAATCTTAAAAAACAAACAGGCTTGTTTCCTAGCGGCTCACGTTCAAGGTGGAAGATTTGCTTGTTCTATATTCGCTTCCCCTCTTCTTGCAAAGATGGAACAAATTAACATCCTCGGGAAAGTGCACATTTTCGGGCTGCATACCAAGCAATTTTGATTTCATGCAACAGCTTGTGCTCATTGTGTGGGTGTCCTGGGGGGGCCGTAACAAAGGACCAGAGACTGGGTGGCTTAGAACCACAGGAGTTTATTCTCTGCCAGTTCTGGAGGCTGGGCCTCTGAGATCCAGGCAGGGCCTGGCTGGTCCCTTCCTGAGGCTCTGGCGGAGAATCTGTTCCAGGTTCCTGTCTGGAGTCGTGGTGATGGCCAGCAAATTTTTACACATGCATACCCCCCAGCTCTGCCTCCATCCTCACAGGACCATCTTCCCCTGTGCACCTGCACATGACATTCCCTCTGCCCATGGCCTTCGGTGCCCATATTCCTTTTTTTTATAAGTTCATCAGTCATATAGGGTTAGAGCCCCATTCTAAAGACCTCACGTTAACTCAGTTGCCTCTGTAAAAACCCTATTTCCGTGCAAGGTCGTGTTCTGCGATCCTGAGGGTAGGAATCCAGCACATCTTTCTTGTGGGGGACACAATTCAATCCATAAGGATCCCTATGCATTGTTCCCAAGGTGACAGATCCTTAATCTCTTCTGGAACTGTTTCTTCCAGGCTGGCCTCGCTTTGGGAGCAATAATCCTTGGGATGTTACAGGCATCTGTATGCATCCAGGGGAAAATACCTGTTTTGGTTTGAGTTTCCCAAACTTTTTTAACTTTGGGGGGAGCTAATCCATCCATCCATTTGTAAGCATATATTCACAGCCTCTTATATCACTGTTTGTGAAACCCCATGCTATGAATAAACTCCCCCGTGCTGATTCAGGTTTTCCCTCGAAGCTTTCAAGGATTTTACGCGGTGTTCTGGGATGCATGACAGGTCACGGACGTGCCCGCGATGGTTCTGTCAACAACTGCACCAGACGTTTGCACGGGGCTGGAATCTGCACGTGGTCGCCAACATCCTGGGCTGTTTCTGGGGAGACACAGAGCCCCTTCTTCACTCACGATATTTCCTGAGCCCTTCCTGGCTACCATATATTTCCATAGTCCTCTGGAATATGAAACGTGGAAAACCAGGGGTCAGGGCAATGCAACATTTGTCCGTCTCACCACGGGAAAGCTTGTGTCTGGAGATGAGGGATTATTTGCCTACCAACAGGTGCCGTTCATCCTTGCTCCCGGAGGGGCTGCTCGTGATCGGACCCAGTGAGCACCCGGGTTCACGGTAGCAGGCAGACGTTCCATCATTATTGGCCATGCACTTATGCATTAATGACCCAGAAGGGACATAATGCAGCTGATGAATATGACGCGAGCATGACACCCTCGGTTGTGCTGTCTTCTGCACACACATTTATCAGAGGCCAGTGGACAGATCATGACGGCTAATACTCCCTGCAGATCCGTATATACAAAGGAAGCCATCCACAAGGCCAGCATGGTAGGCATTGAGCGGTGACACACACAGGGCACAGCATCCATCAACATAATTAACGAAGGCTTCCTTTCTTGTAATAAACTCAGCGTCGGCTGGCACTTCACGATCTCCAACTGCAAGGAGAGAATTAAGTTGTATACGATGAGCTGAAAACGTGGACTGCAAATACCATGAACGATATGCAAATTCAGGGACACGTGTGTTCTGTTGAAATAAGAAAACTCAATAAATTGTGTTTTTCAACGGCTCAAGATATTGTCTGATAAATCCCATAATCCTATGCACAATTTCTGGCATAATGGGGGGACTTCAGGAAACCCATTCCTTCTGGAACACTTAAATTAATACGGAAGGTCCGTGGTTTTCTAGGACGGAGGGGGATGATAATCGTTCTATGTGTGCGTCATTAGATAACCCATGAAACAACATAGGAAGTATATCGATGGATGTGGTGTAGACGGGTGTATGATGGTCTTGCCAGATCTGATTAAAAGCAGAACTTCCAAGAAAGTCACAAAGAGTACTAAAGTAACCCTTTAACTTCCATTGGTATATATATACATATATACTTACGTATATATACGTATACTAATATAATACTAATATATATAATGCATGTGTATATACACAAATACTTAAATACACACACACACGCACAGGACACAAAACTATAGGACAAAAGTTTTTCTGCCCCTCTGAAAGGCTACCACATTACCGTCTCTAACTTTTGTTTCAGATCGACCTTCAAATTATTCTTTAAGTCATTACGCCGTTAAGTTTTTTATTTATTGAAAATAAAGATCTATGTTTGTGGCTTTGGGTTCTAGTTTCTGACACCCCTTACTACAAATCAACGAACTAAAAATCCCGTGTAGTACCGAGCCACGCAGCCATTTCCTGAATTAGTTCGTTTATTCTCCCGCAGTGAGAATACTGATTTGATTCTGTGTTTCTGCTCCCTTTTATCTGTTAACGTTCAATATCTTCATTGTTTTCCATGCCAAGTGCCTTTCTAGTCCTTGGGGTTTTATTTAGAAAACCTCAGTGGGGGGATCACGTCCCCCTGTCCATTTGCTCTGATTCCTTCCCATTTCCGCTGTGGATGTTTCTTTATCTGTAAATCCGCCAGGGGAACCTCTCCTGAAGTCCCCCGCCCTTCTTGGACTTTTTTCCTACCTCCCGTAGAGAAACATATTCACTTTTTCTCCACTTAGTGTTCCTAACGATCTTTGGTTCTTCCTTCTCCGTGCTACCCTATAAAACTGCAGTCATAGACCGCATCGGTTTACACTGGAGAAATGGGCATATTGATGTTTCACGCCCGTTAAGGGCCCGAACCAAGCCATGCTGAGAATGTGGCATCCAATGCCGGTGTCCCCGTGGCCCGAAGCCGAGACGAAACTGGGCATTGAATTCCCCGCACTTAGTCACTCCCCATTTCCGGCGCCTTCTCCCCTCCCCTGCGGGAAGCAGACAGAAGAAATTTGCCCAAAAACAAGTCTCTTGACAATAATTGGAGGGTTGCGGCTTGTCTTGAGTCAGGGAGGGAGTTTGGACTCTGAACTGCCCTAGATTTTTCTCTGAATCCCTCCCTCCAAAAAAAAAAAAAAAAAAAAACAAAAAAAAAAACCGTGTTTGGAATTCTTTGGGGCAATGCTCCTTTGGCAAGTTCGTCCGGTGACAGTTGCTCACCTGCCCCCCTGCACCAGTCCCTGAAGACAGAGGAACCAGGGGTTCGTTTTGCAGCAAAAATTGAATGGACGCCCCCGTGGGCAAACCTTGGGTTTTGCACATGGGCTCCCATGACAGGAGGATGCACAAAGGCCACACTGTGAGGTCAAGTTTCTGGGGAAGAAAACCTGCTTCCCGGGGAACGGCATGAGGCAGGACCGAGTCCCCGAGGGCAGCGATGTGCTGGTCACGTGTGGACAGCCAGGCACCTGTGCGTCCATCACGCAGTGGATCAGAAAATCTCACCATCAACTTACGAAAAGATCTTGCACATCCTAGGTCATCGGAGAACTCGCAAATTAAAACACCAGGGAGACCCCACGGCACGCCTGTGAGTGGCTGAAGTCTGGGACACCGGCAGCACCGCGTGCTGTTGGGCAAGCGCGGGAAGAAACAGGAGCTCTCCTCCGCTCCTCCGCGGGAATGCAAAATGGCTCGGTCAGTTAGGAGGACAGTTGGGCGGTTTCTTACAGAACCGCACACGCCCTCATCATGCGATTCCTGAAATCATGCTCCTTGCAGTTCGCCCAGAGGAGCTGCAAACGTGCCCACACGGAAACCTGCCCACGGATGTTTCTAGCAGTGCGATTCCTGATTGCCGAAACTTGGAGGCAACCGAGCTGTCTTTCGGCAGGTGGATAGATAAAGACAGTACAAAGATGGGTGTCGCCAGGGGTTGGGGGAGGGAGGGATGAGCAGGTGGGGCACGGAGCGTTTTTAGGACAGTGAATCTACAGTGTATGACACCATAATGGTGAATACATGATTGTACGTTTGCCCAAATCCATAGAATGTGCACCCCCAAGAATAAACTCTAATGCACATTAAGCTATGCGTCTGGGTGGTGATGTTGTGTGGCCGCGGGCTCATCACATGCACCAAATGCACCCTCTGGTGGGGATGCTGATGATGGGGGGAGAGGCAGGGAGGGGTGCACGGGAAATCTGCACCTGCCTGTTAACGGACCCGTGTACCTAAAACTGCTCTAAAAACATAAATTCTATTTAAAAATACTGTGATTACGATCCTAGCACTTTACGAAGCTGCAAGGATCTCAACGGCTTTTACACAGCTACATAGAAACAGATGTGCGTGTCTATATAGTTACAGTGAAACTTTACATGCTTCCCTGTTGAAAAACCAATAGAAACTAGAAGCCACCTGCAGGCAGGTCCTATTTCTCCCAAGCTTTCCGAGCGGGGCTCTGGGCGCTGTTTTCGTCTTCACGTTAAAGGTGGGCAGGGAGAATCGCCCCTCCTTCTGATCACTGGGCGCTGTTTTCGTCTTCACGTTAAAGGTGGGCAGGGAGAATCGCCCCTCCTTGTGATCGCTGAAATGGTTGACGTTCTGTTCCTTTTCTGCGTGTCCTGTCAGGGGCCCACACAACACCCGGGCGATGAAGCCCCATGGTTGTCGTGCAAACTACAAAAACCCTCATGTGCATGGGGAGTGGAAATCAAACCTCAGGATACCCTAGGGGCAGACAGCAGGTGGGAGGCCGTGGGTACTGCAGGTGTGGGACCTGGGCAGGTAGGGACCCAGGCACATAAGGGACCTGGACGGGTGAGGGACCCAGGCAGGTGAGGGACCCTGCAAGTGAGGGACCTGGGCAGGTGAGGGACCCTACAGTGAGGGACCCTGCAGCTGAGGGGCCTGGGCAGGTAGGGACCTTGGCAGGTAGAGACCCAGGTAGGTAGGGACCCAGGCAAGTAGAGACCTGGGCAGGTGAGGGACCCGGGCAGGTGAGGGACCCGGGCAGGGGCAGGACCCCAGCAGGTGAGGGACCCAGGCAGGTAGGGACCTCGGTCAGCAGGTAGACACCCAGGCAGGTGAGGGACCCAGGAGGTAGAGACCCGGACAGGTGAAGGACCCAGGTAGGTAGGGACCTTGGCAGGTAGAGACCGGGACAGATAGGGATCTGGGCAGGCAAGGACATGTGCAGGTGAGGGACCCGGGCAGGTGAAGGACCCGGGCGGGTGAAGGACCCCGTCAGGTGAGGGACTCAGACAGGTAGGAAGCCATGTAGGTAGGGACCTCAGCAGGCAGAGACCCGGTCAGGTGAGGGACCTGGGCAGGTGAAGGACCTGGGTGGGTAGGGACCCAGGCAGGTGCAGGACCCTGGCAGGTGAGGGACCCAGGCAGGTAGGAACCCTGCAGGTGAGGGACCTGGACAGGTGAAGGACCCCGGCAGGTGAGGGACCTGGACAGGTGAAGGACCCCGGCAGGTGAGGGACCCAGACAGGTAGGAGGCCATGCAGGTAGGGAGCTCAGCAGGTAGAGACCCGGGCAGGTGAGGGACCCAGGCAGGTGAAGGACCCAGGTAGGTAGGGACCTGGGCAGGTGCAGGACCCCGGCAGGTGAGGGACCCAGACAGGTGAGGAAAGCATTGGTGTCTTACACGTGTCCATCTTTGCTTCCACAGCCGCTGCTACTCTCCACACGGCGCCTATGCCCAAAGCAAGCTGGCCCTCGTCCTGTTCACGTACCACCTGCAGAGACTGCTGGCCGCCCAGGGGAGCCCCGTGACCGCCAACGTGGTCGACCCCGGGGTGGTCAACACGGACCTCTACAAACACGTCTTCTGGGGCACGCGTCTCATCAAGAAGCTCTTCGGCTGGTGGTTTTTCAAGGTAAGCCTCCCGCGGCTACTCTGCTGTGCCCGCTTCTGAGGTCCCCGGCCCCACGGGCAGGCGGCCACCTCGAAGCCACTTAATACGCCGTGGGGCCAGCCGTCCGAAGCGTGAGCATCCCGGCATCCCGCGTTGCTGACGTCGGAAGCCAGCAGCATGGCCTCCCCGTGTGTGTATTCAGGCATTTGTTGGTGTTTTCTTCTGCGAAGGAAAACACAGATCTGGGGGCAGAGGACAGGGCTCAGCTCTGTGCCACCACCAGAGACTCCCACGTCATGCACGCGTTTCCGAATCAAAGTCTGGTTGATGTCAGAATGCAGTTCCTTCAAGGAAGACCCGTTGCCTGGGTTCTGCTTCTCGAGTCCCAGCGACCTTTGCTGTCTTCAGGGGCGTGGGAAGGGCACCGTCTTGCCCTCAGCCTCCCAGAGTGAGAGCGTGTGTGTTTTTGGCTCTGCTTTCCCCCCGGTTCGGGGATTTGGACGTGCTTTGCACACCTGTGTCTGTAAGGAGCCTGGTCTGACCGCACCCCTCAGCATCCCTACCGGGAGGGTGCAGGCTGCCTCTAGTTTGCCAACACGGAGTCGCACAAAAGCCTCCGTGCAGGACTCATGTGGTCCTCCCAGATGTCCCAGGTGTCCCACGGGGTGATGGCAGAGGCTTTGCTCAAAGACGAGACACTCCCATTGTGGAGAGGCGCATGAGCAGGTGACACGCGGGGCCAAGGCCAGCAAGTACATCCTGCAGAGACACAGAGGGTCCCTGACGTGCACCTGCCCCCACGCAGATAGTTTGCATTCTGCACGAGGTGGAAACGAGGCGTTACAAGCCACCCCGAATCCCACCCGTTGGAGCTCCCTGGTGCTTCTGATTGGACCTTCATCCTTCCCAATCCGTGTTCCCCCAGGTGGAGTCAAGGCCAGGGGTGATCACGTGGGCATCTCTGTTTCCGTATCCACCTTCGTTTTTGCGACAATACAGGGTGTTGTCCCTTTTCCCCCATAAATGCAATAACCATAACACAAATTAACGTCCAGCCCATCTCAGTATAAGACACAGGCTGCCCAAAACGCCCTTGTGCACACATTTAATCCCCACGTAGCCCAGCGTGGTGCACGGACACCCTTGTAATTTCAGAGGTGCACACTTTGCTGTTTCTGGGATTATTTCTTTACGATAACTTCTCCAAAAGAGAGATTCACCCACAGGATATGCACTTTTAAAAATCTCATATCCCCAACCCTTTTCTCTTGATATTTTTATATTTTGTGCTTGGATATGCAGTCACATTTAAATTTGTGCTTCTTTTTTTTTTTTTTTTTAATTGATCAGCGAGATCCCGTATTTACTGCGCGGGAATCCTGCTTCTTGGAACAATTCCTTGTTCATTTGCTGCTGTCCTGTTTCTGTGGGGGAATGCTGGCCCAGCCGTGGAACCCGGGCACATCGTCTGGCTTCCAGGGTCTTGGCGAGGGGACGGTATTGATTTCCTCCTTGCAGCGGGGTCACAAAGATTAGAGATGACGCGGTGCAGAGTCGTGGAGGGTGGAATGCACAGCGATTGCTGTGAATTCCCCACCTCTGGGCTCTCCACGCACCAGCGTTTTGGGGCCAGCCCCAGGACCCAGATTCTGGCAAATGGGAGTGATCATGTGCAACGGGGCTCTGGCATCTGGCTGCCACCTGATGTAATGACATCTGCATGGCCCGGGGATCCTTCCTCCACGTCAGAGCTCCCCTCTTCGGCTCTGCTTAAAATCCAAATCCTCTTTATGGACATGACTTTTTCAATGAATTCCTTGTGCACTTCCTTTTTCCCATTTCCCGCCCCCTCCATGGGGAGCTGCTGGCTCAGAAAAAAAAAAAAATTCTATATAATTAGGGATATTTAAGCATGCATGCCGTGTTGCACATCTCCCCACCCCCGAATTTCTTGTACTTAAGGTCTCCAATGGGGTACTTTGAGCCAAAATCGAGTCACAGGCATTAAAATTGGTCATCAGTTCTCTCAAGAGGTTGAGTTTCGTTGTGTTGTGTTGTTGAGACTTCCCCAGGCTCCTGGGCTGACGTCCTGATGAGAAACTGCCCCACCGGTGTTTTTACTCCTTAGAGCCCGATCCGTCGTCAGTCTGGATGGTGTTTGCAGGGACTGGTGCCGGTCCATCTGTCCAAGAGCCCATCCTTCTCTGCTGATCCTGGAGGGGAAGGGCTCTCCTTTTTTCTAAACACCCGCACGTGCGCCTCTGTTCTGAATTCACCCTTCTGCTCTGGCGATGCCTCCCCCAGCCCCGTGGCTCCGTTTTCTTAGCTTCCTTCTCTCTGTGCCCTGATGATTCACCCCCCGCCCCGCCCCCGTCAACTTTTGGATGATTTGCAATTTGAAGAAAACACAACTTGATGATGAGGGCACGTATGTTTATTCACCCAATCTCTGTGCGTTTCTACATTTAGGCTGTTGCCAGCTTTTTAGAATAGAATAGAGCAGAGGGGAAGAGGGGAGAGGGGAGCGAGATGGAATAAGGCAGGATAGGGGGAGAGAGTGAGATGCTGATCAACGTAGTGGAAAAATAGGAAAAAAAAGAAATTAACTGAATTAACAAATCAAGTGGAAAAAAAAGAAAAAATGAGAGAGTAAAGTAGGCTACGATGGGCTGCCGTTGGCCAAGAAAGAGTAAGGAAGAGGGTAGAATAGAGTAAGACTCGGGTTAGGGTGGAATAAAATACGGAGTCGAATAGAATAAGACGATAATAGAGGGAAAAAAAGACTGAAGAATAGACTAGAATACACAACACGATAGAATAAGAAAGTATAGAATGAGATAAAAGAGCATAGCCTGCGATAAGCAGCAGAACCCAACTTAACTGGGCGGGGTTTCTCACTTAATCTAGTGGGAGGGACGTGGAGCTTTCGCAGAGTGATTACTTTTTTGTCCGAGGACACGTGGTCTTGCCTTTCGCTTGTTTCTTTCTCGATGCTCGCGATTTTGTGACTTACAATAAAAATACGTGTTTGGTCTTAGTCCCGTTTCTGGCAGAGAGCCCCTAAAATCCTTGGCATTTCCGGGGAGGGGAGTGAGAGAGGTTTCTTTTGTTATGGGAATGAGGTGGCTTTTGGAAAGCCCCCGAGGATGCGGCTGGTTGCCAGGGGGACCAACCACGTGGTTAGAAGCTTGGCGCTTTCTGCCCCACCCCTTGACCTCTAGGGAGAGGAGAGGCGCTGGAGGTTGAATCAATCCCTAGTGGCCAATGGTTTAATCAATCATGCCTCTGCAATAACGCCTCCCTTCCTAGGAAACGAAGAGGACAGAGGGTTCGAAGAGATTCTGCGTTGGGGAACACATAGGGGTTTGGGGAGACAGGTGCACCTGGGCAGACCATGGAAGCTGCACGCCCTTCCCCCACACACCTGGCCCCATACACCTCTTCATCTGGCCGTTCCTGAGTTATATAGCCCTTTTAAAGTAAACCCATGATCTAGTGAGTAACATGTTTCCCTGGGCTCTTGTGAGTCACTGGAGCAAGTTATTGGAACCCGAGGAGGGGGTCCTGGGAACGTCCGATCTGTAGCTTGGTGGGTCAGAACCACGGGTGTCAACCTGGATTTGTGATTGGCGTCTGACCCAGGGGGTGAAGGGCCGTCTTGTAGGGCTGAGCCCTGGGGGATCTGACGCCATGTCTAGGTGATGAGGGGACAGAAGGCAAGCTGAGGACAAAGGAGAAGCTGACCCCCACACCCCCCCACCGTGGGATATATGTGACATTCCTCAGGCACTCCCGGCTGCCCTAAAGAAAAAACAAATAGGTAACTTACAGAGACCACAGTCCTGCAAGACACGAGTCTCCCTCGGTTTACTTACAAAAGCCTGAGCAATAGCTTCCAGAAGGGAATGTCAGTACAATTAAAGGTCCTTATAACCTGCAGTCCATTGGCAGACGCTCGAAGCGGGCAGAGGGTAACGTTCCTCCAGGGATCTCCCAACTGTCTTGCTGTTACTGCCTTGCTAGAGGGGAAGACGACCCTAACTTGACAATGGCAAGACCTCCGGTACCCTGTAAGGCTTCCTTAACATATGAAAATCCTTTTGAAACCTCCCCGTTTCCTAACCTCCCCCAACCCCCTGCATATAATCAGCCGCTCCTCACAACCGCAGGGCAGCAGCTCTTTCTGCCCACGGGTCCTGCCCCCGTGCTTTAATAAACCACCATTTTGCACCAAAGAATCTCAAGGATTCTTTCTTGGTCGTCGGCTCCGGACCTCACCCCACTGAACCTCACATATATTCCCAAACCCCATCACAGGTAGATAGGCCAGAACTGAGTTGGATTATAGGACACCCAGATGGTGTCTGCAAATTGCTTGGCGGTGTGGGGGGGTGGGGGGTGGGGAGTAACTCCATATCTTGGAATTGGTGACCAGAATCCTAATGCTTTTCCGGGGTGTTTTATTAATTCGCAGTAAATGCCCATACCATTCCTATTGCATTTATTCCTAATTGTTTTATGAACTTTTGATGTTTGTTTCTGTTGCGAATAGGTTTAATAAATAGGTTTAATAAAACCTATTATTAAGAATACTGCAAACCGTGAATACAGAAAAATACGTGAAACACTTAAAAGTCGGTGATAAGTGAGTGCACCACGTGGATGTGCCCACCCTTTTCCCCAAATGCACCTGCAAGAAGTAACCCCTAAACCACACGTACCATCAACTGTTTTGTTGTTTCTCATTATAAATGTCTCACATGTGTGTCTCTGAAATTTAACTTTGCGTTCCTTGACCCTTAAGTAAGTAGAGTAATATCTGTGATTTGCTTTTTTTGCTCATATAAGATTAGCTACCTGGGGGAAGCTGTAACAAATGACCACAAACCAAATGGCTAAAACCGCAGAGATTCATCCTCCCCCAATTCTGGAGACCAGATGTCTCAGATCCAGGTGGGGGCAGGGCCGCTGAGATCCAGGCGGGGCAAGGCCATGTTCCCTCCTAAGGCTCCAGGGGAAGGTCCTTCTCGCCTCTTCCAACTTCTGGGGCTCGGGTGGCCCTGGGCTGGTGGCCGCGTCCCTCCCGTCTCTGCCTCTGTCTTCATGTGGCTTCTCCTCTATGTCTGTGTGTCCTCTTCTGTCTCTTACAAGGACACCTGTCATTGGATTTAGGGCCACCCCGATCGAGGATGGTCTCATGTCAGATCCTTTACTTCATCACATCTGCAAAGACACTATTTCCAAATAATGTCATATTCACACATACTAGGGGCTAGGACTTCAACTTGTATTTGGGGGGGCACCCAGCTGAACCCACAGTTCTCCATATTACATGTTTGAAATCAATCCCTATGGACACATGGAGAAGTAGATTATTGGGTTCTGTCCTGGTGAAGTATATTCCACATGCATGTACAACCTGGCTTAGATCCATCTGCTGGATCAGGAACATCTGGGGTGTTTCCAGTTCTTTGGTGTTTCCAGCAGTGTTGCTGTAAAGGATCAGTCATACATCTCCACATCTGCTTCTGTCCCAGTTTCTCTAGGGAACATGGCAGGCTCTGGCATGAGAAGGTTCTAGAAGATTCTCCTGTCCACGTTTTCTGGAGCATTCCGTTGGGCTTTCAAGGACAGTTTTACCAAAACATGCTCCAAGTACTGAGAATGCCTCAGGCCTTAGGTCTTTATTGAGTCTATCACTGATGTCCTGTTTTTAATAGATTTTTCAGTCCATTTAATTTAATTAATTTAATTTTCAAGCCGTATTGATTAATGTGTAAATATCATATTCCCCCTTCTTTCTAATACGTATGCTTCTCTTGAAAATGTTCTTACCTATGGTATAGGCAGTTAAATAATAGATGGTGCAGGTGACTCATATCTTATTTGCCATTTTGAGGGCAAAACATGTAATGTCTCTTCTTATATTTATTAGCATTTGCATATTGTACTTTGTTATGTACGATGCTGCATATCATTCTGACTTTAACTTTGAGTGAGGTATGAATGTTGAACTTTACCAAAACAAAACAAAACAGTTCACTCCATAGGCAAACTATGGGCCACGGGCTGGCCACATGGTTTTGTCAATAAAGTTTTACTGACACACGTGCCTTTTCATTTACGTGTTGTCCCTGTTATAAAGGCAGAGCTGAGTAGTTAGGACAGAGACCAGATGGCCCACAAAGTGAGAAATATTTCCTGTCTGGCCCTTTACAGAAAATGTTTGCTCACTCGGATCTAGAGAGATGATTATGTTTTTGTTTGCTTTAACTCCCTTATTTGGATAACGTGGTTCAGTGTTTTACTCTAGAATGAACGGCCCCCAATTTCTGGAATGCTTCTTGCTGTCATAGAGCATTATTCTCCAGTACACCAGAGGATTCCATTCCCCAGCCACCTCATTGATGACTTCTGTATTGATATTTACCCTGGCACTGTAGATCCCCTTCCATGCTATTTTTGTCAAGTTGGGATACGAAAGTTCTGATGATTTGTTTAAAAAAAAAAAAAAAAAAAAGCCAAAGAATGAGACAATCAAGAAGCTCATTTTTCCCTGTATTTTTCTCTCTTATGCTTCAGCCTAATGTAATTATAATGACAACTCTCTGCATTTGCCGACTGGAAATACTAGCCTTTGCAAACTCTCTGGGTTTGGGAATTTTCAGAAGGACGATTCCGATTCAGCTTTCAAAATTATCTTTAATGCGTATTGCTTTCTTGAGGATTCCTCCCTCTTCCCAAGTCAGTGCTGACAGCCTCGTCCCTTCGATAATTGTCCGTTTCTTCAAGTTTCGGGATTAATGAGGACGGTCACTGAACCTCTTCTCGGGGTCTGCCTTCCATGCCTGCTCCGAGCACCTCTCATGAAGTCAGCCATGTCCCTGAGCTCCCTTTAGGGCTTAATTATATTCCTTCCCTTTCAATTTGCCTTCCTCCCAACACATCATTTGGTGTCTACTTCCCCAGGCAGAGGGATTTCGAAATATTTTCTTTCGCCAGGAAAGCATCCACACTTGGCCGGCCATGAACCGGGAACGCGTTGTGCAGCATCTGCCCTTTTGGATTGAAAATAACCTCAGGGCGCTGTCTGCATGATGGCGCCTCTGTACAGAAGAGAGAGGATTATGGAAGCTGTAAGACCAAATCATGGAAGAATATTAATTACCATGGAAATGAAGTAAAAATGGGATAAGGAAACAGAACAAAATCTGTAGCCCAGCGGAGGCTATGATGCCCTCTTTATAACGATCACCGTGTATGCACGAATTACTTATACGGACACGTTTGTCTTTCTGTTCTTTTATATCATGCAGTGGCGTTGTTTTATACCAGTAAATCTCCGTCAGTGCCTCCCTGGAGAACATGCCCTGGATTGCAAATTCAGAGCCACTCACCTGGGCGAGCCACTTTGTTCCTTGAGAGAAACCAGGAGGCGTTTGTAAAGACGAGAAGTTTAGCGAGTTCACAAATGAAGACCACTCTGTATGCATGTGCTCTATCAGGCTCTGTGCGAGTGTAGACGAAGCTTTTCAGAGGGTGCGAGACCCAGTGAAGCCAGTGCCGATGCAGAAAACCTGCATCTCTCAGGTGTTGGTCCCGTTGCATTGGGACGTCATCCCTATGTGCCTGTGTTACTGCCTTGGGATCCGTGGGTACCACGAAAAAGCATGATTCTCAGTGCTGGGTGCATCGGGACCCCTGTGCAGAGCTCATGCCAAACAACGCCAGGCCTCTTTGAAATCGCTTTATACACCAGTCTCCAGTTAAAAAGGATCAAATTGACAGTGTAGAACGTGCCCCCGTGACAACAACCTATATGACTAGTGATGTTTGGTTCTCTTTAATATGCATTTGAATCCACCCAGTCACAGGGTCGTTTGATTGCTTTTTGATGGATGTGCCAGGAGGGTGGCACGTTTAATTAATCAACTCAAGGACACACGTCCAGTGATCCTTCTCCCCACCTCTGCATCATCAGCTTCTCCCTATCATCCGTCAGCATTCAAGCACACTGAATTAACAGCAACCTTCAGTTGACCTTCTGTCATGCCGTAGGAACCTACCACCATTACTCTTCCCCCCTGGGATGTAGGAGATCCCCGATGATCCAGGGGAGCGCAGTGCCATCACAGGGATCCTCATAAGAGTGAGGATGGAGGGTTCGAGTCAGAGAAGGACGGGGAACAAGGAGACAGACTCTCACCTGGAGCATCCAGTAGGAATGCAGCCCCTGCCAATGCCCCAGGTTTTAGCCCACTGAGATTCATTTTAGACTTCTGAACTTGTAGAATTTTAAGATGATAAATCTGTGCTGTATCAAGCCACCAAGTTTTTGATCATTCACCAAGAATAGCCAAAGGAAACTCTTACGTTCACCTTCCTTGGATCTCAGCTGTCAAGACCGCTCTCTTGTGTCTTTGCCTTTGCCCGTGTGTTGGCTTCAGCTGCTTCCCTGTAAAGCTGGTGGCATAAGACCCACCTCACAGGTATATCATGAAGATTACATCGTATCAGGTGGGCTCACACAGGAGGCTTGGAGCAGGGAGTCAGTGCTTGATATTCGTTCAGGCATTGATGACATCTCATGCACCCCTCCAGGTGTAGAGTGATCAAGACTGATCACTGGGGCGTCAGGGTGGGCATGTCCCATAGTTGCACCCTGGGTTCTGGGAATTCTACCAGTTATCACTCGGTTTGACTTTGAGCATTTCATGAATGACAAAAGGACAAATATGGTGGCAGTAGTCTGCCCTAGTGTTGGGGGCAGGAGGAGGAGACTTTGCTGGGGATGGAGCCTCTGAAGGTGGATTGAAGGCTAGGCCAGGGTCCATGAGCAATGCTGGAACTGTAGGTGATGCAGAAAGTAGTTCAAGATGATGGGTGGTCAAACTGACACCACCTCTTTCTTAACTGCGTCCCCCATCTGAACCCAAGACTGGGAAATGATCTGAGCTACCCGTGTCTCCATTCTCCCAAAAGCAGCTGTCCCCAGCCCTATTTCAGGCATACAAGGAGAGAAGCTTATCATGTGTTAGAAGCAATGGCCACCTTAGGATGTTAGGGCTGGGTGCCTGTTGAGAAATGTCAGTGAGAAGGTTAGAAGATCAGACCCATCCAACCTACAAAGCATCCAGTGGACTGCAGGACATGCGGGCACCTGGGGTCAGCTTTCAGACCATTGCAGTGGTGGAGGTGGTACTGGACATGGTGGAGAGGGAGGAAAATCATTCCAAAACCTACTCCAGAGATAAAATTAAGACATCTTGACTGGTTGACTGTGGGATGTGAATAAATAAAGACTCAAGGATAATTCTGGGGTTTCTCACTCAGGAAAGTCAGGGTAATGGTGGTGCCTATCCAAGAGATGGGGTGGTAGGAAATGCCCAGGTGGCGATTTGGGGATGCTTGACCTTGAGGTGGGTAAGTAGGGTGTTTACTTCCAATGCCAACTGGGCTGCCATAAATGTGTCCATGGCTCAAAGGAGAGCGAGGTCAGGTTTTCATTTCAAAGGTGAAGATAAGGAAGGAGATGAGAAAGGAAGCTATTGGCATGGGGGATGGGCTCATGGGGAGGCAGATTAAGGACCAAGATGGAGAGATCTCTGGAGGAACCAAGATCTGGCCACCCCTTCCTTCTCCTTCCCACCCGCTGTGATGCCCCTTGCTTTGGTAATTTGTTAATTCTGGATAATAATATCTCATAAGATTGTTGTGAAAATTGCCAACGTAATATATGTGAAAGCATTTCCAAAACTGTAAAGCCCTATGTAATTATGTAATTATAAGGCATTCATGTTTCCTTCCAACCACACATTGCTTGCAGCTCTATTTAGCACATTTTAAATTCCATCCTCTTTCTACTGAGTGTGCTTCTTATTTTATTATTTTTTTTTCACGCACTCGTGCCCAACCGTCAACCCACAGCCCCTGCCTATTGTCAGCTCCATGGTGGTGGGGGTTATTTTCAAAACTGCCTTTCTTTGCCCCAAGAGCCCACAAGACATTGGTGAGCATTTAATAAACATTTGTTGTGCTGAATCGAATTGCAACGGGGTGCATAGCTTCCAACTCCAGCCGTGGCTTCATGCAGAGAAAACCTTTAACTATAAATACATGGAGCCCTCTTCCCTGGTCTCCCAGCGGACATCTGGTTCTTTAGTGATCCTCCTGCCTCTGATAAAAGCAACACATCCACTCTTGGGTTCGGTTTCACATTGTAGACATCTTACCAATCTTTAAGGATGATATTTTTTTTTATTTTTTTACAAGCTGTAGATAAAATGGGGTCTGTTACTTATGCCAGAGGGAGCATTGTCTAGAGGGCCTTCTTATCTATTCAGAAGCTGACTGATTTTTCTGCACCCAGCACCCAGGAAACACACTTCATCATCCCGTGAATGAGCTGGAAGACAGATCATCTCAACTACAACTGCACAGGGACAGATGATCAGATTTTGCTGGGGGGTTCAGTAAATCTGCAGGTGCACCATTTGATGCTGGTCATCTGCCCTTGGTTCTCCTTGAGGCCAGAGAGAGAGAGAGAGAGAGAAACAGAGCTGATTTGGGTCTTTCTGCATATCCATCTTAATTAGATACTTTCCAGTTTGTCTCCATGATGCTTATCATCATGGACCTCAATTCCCAGACATTTTTTTTAAAGATTTTTTATTTATTTATTTGACAGAGAGAGACAGACAGAGAGAGCACAAGCAGGGGGAGCAGCAGAGGGAGGGGGAGAAGCAGGCTCTCTGCTGAGCAGGGAGCCCAATGCAGGGCTCAGTCCCAGGACCTTGAGATCATGACCTGAGCCAAAGGCAGACTGAGCTACCCAGGCGCCCTTCCCAGACATTTTTGAACGCAGCTGAGTACCTGGATCCCAGGTGCTTTCCTAGAGGAGAAAATTCCTACAGATGAATTAAACAAAACAAAAAAACAAATAGTGAATAAGTTGTGGAATTTCATGCTCAGCTTAGAGAACTCTGATAGGGGAGCGTGGTTATAGAAACCAGCACAAAATGTCCATTTTCTTGTTAGACAAGAGCAGTTTTGAATTTCATCAACTGTGTTCCTATTGATACTCCTTGGCAAATTAAGCTAGAGGTTCTGCCTCATTAACCCGTTCTGGTTGGCGATCATTAGTGTGTTGGAGTTTCATGAGCCTGGAGCTCTCGGCGGGTCATGGGCTCCGCTGAGCCTCTCTAGGACGTGAACTTTCATCACCGAATGACCCATGCAGTGATCCCAGGGAAGAAGAAAGGATTAATAACTCTCTTTGCTTGGAATGAACATCCCCAAGCTTGAGCTTATTAGTCATGAAATATCATCTACATGTTCACCATGCAAGGACGGACTGTAGAGGTCATAGGAGAGGAAGACTTTTGGTCTTGCCTTTTTGCCAACATGGCATCCCTACATGAAGCATTGAGTTCGCAAGGGAGAATCACGGTGCAGAAGATCTTTGAGAGCAGCAGGGCTTTATGCCGGCCCCTTTAGCAGTTAACCCATGTGGTTTTCCTTGTCAGTGTGTGTGTGTATGATGGCTCCCTGGGGACTTCCAGCCTATGACCGGGTGCCCAGCCAATGGTGGATCACTGCACCATGAGCCACAGGTGCAAGACGTCAGGTGATAACACAAAATAAATAGAAACAAAGGAAAAGTAAGCGAAGAGAAAAGGAGTAGAAAAAGCAAGTGTATGGTGCAGGTGCTTCTCATGCTCCCACTGACTGTGGTGTGCAGGGTTCTAGGTCAGAGAGATTCAGGAAAAAACAAGTGGTTGTCTCTTCTTTGTGGGTTTTTTTTCGTAACCTAGAACACAGCGTCATTCAAATATAGATCTTGCTGTTGGGCCATGTATTCGTCAGCTTGGGTGGCTTTAAGAGAATCCCACAGACTGGGGATGTTTGAAAACAGGTACTTACTGCTCATAGGCTGGAGGCTGAAAATCTGAGATGCAGGCGTGGCCAGCATTGCTTTCTCCTGGGACCTCTCTGCTGGACATGCCTGGCCATCTGTCTGTGTCCTCACGTGATGGAGGGAGGAAGAGGTGTCTCCTCCTCTTCTTATGAGGACACCAGTCCCATCATGGGGGCTCCCACCCTCGTGACCTCATGTAACCGTAATGGCCTCCCAAAGGCTCCACTGGCTAATGCCATGCCATTGAGGGTTAGGGCTTCCACATATGAATTGGGGAGGGAAGGGGCGTGCACATTCAGTCTATAATAGGACATATGCCTTCACTGGAGACATCTTTAAGAAGCATCTCCTGCCTGTCGTGGTCTTTGCTGGTCTTAGGTCTATCTGGCAGGACCTGAGCGTGTCTCTCCCATGAGTCTGAATGCAACAGAGGAGCAGAGGAATAAGCACCTGCTCCCTGGAAAAGGTGTGCGTGCGCACAGCTGCAGCCCTCCATAGGCTAACACTCCCCGTCGGAGAGGAGGAATCATTTGGACATTGAATCAGTCTGTCTGGGCTGCCGTGACAACGTACCACGGACGGGGTGGCTTCAACAACAGACATTCACTGTCTCTCAGTCCTGGAGGCTGGGAGTCTGAGACCCAGGCGGGGCCGAGGCTGGTTCCTCCTGAGGCCGCTCTCCTGGGCGTGGAGACGCCGTGTCCTCCCCGTGTCCTCACGTGGCCGTCCTCTGTGGCTGTCTGTGTTCTCATCCCCTCTTCTTATAAGAACACAGGTCCTGTTGGATCAGGGTCCACACCAACAACCTCATTTTGCCTTAATTTTTAAAGATCCCCACTTCCAAATACAGCCCCATCCTGACGTCCTGGGGGTGAGGACTTCAACATATGGATTTGGGGGGACATCGTCCAGCTCATTTCAGGCACTGTTGATGTTGATGTGATTCAGCCTTCCAGCTCAGCAGGAAGCCTGCTGCCCAGACAGAGGCAGGAGCTGTGCGCCATGGACATCCTTCCCTCTGGTGAAGCGGCCAGGGTGGCTCTCTCCCTGCATGAGACATTTCCTGCTGCAAGAGCTCACTTGGACTCAGAAGTCTCCCCAAACCCACTCTCCCGCCTGCATCCCCCAGCCTCTAGAGTCATTTCTTGGAGACGTCAGCACGTGCTATGAGTGAGGATGTTGACCGGGGAGCTGGTGGCCCTGGGTTCGAATCCTAGCTCCTCCACCCACCAGCTGTGTGCCCTGGGGAAAAGACAAGTCTTCTCTGAGCCTCGGGTCCTCATCTGTAAAAGGGGGGTTAGTGCTTGGCACAATGCCCAGCACACAATATGGTCACGCCTGTCGTGCTTACTGTTTATCATTTGCAATTGTGTTTACATTTGCCAAAAGCCTTTCCCTCGTAGGATGTCATGCGTTTTTCCCTGACAGTTGTGTGGGAAAACTATTTCTACGGTTATTGTTTTACAGGAGAGGAAATAGGCTTAAGAGGGAGGATGAGTAGTGAAGATCTCACAGTTAACAGGTGGTGACACAGAAATTTGAACCCAGGTCCTGAGATTCTTGGGTGTCTCCTCCACCTCCAGGGAATGCAGATAAATCCCCAAAGGTTAAAGTCGTGTGTGTGCGAATGTCCGCGACTGTGTGTGAGAGCTTGTGGGTGAGCACATGTGTGTGCACATGGGCTAGTGTGCATGCAAGTGGATGAATATGTGTGTGTGCATGTGAGCTTGTGGGGGGGTGAGTGCGTGTGAGAGCGTGTGTGTGTGTGTGAGCATATATGTGTGCATGGGAGCATGTGTGTGTGTGCATGTGGGTGAGTGTGAGCACATGTGCGTGCATGTGGGTGAGTCTGTGAGTGCATGTGAGCGTGTGTGTGTGTGCATGTTTATACACACACATGTGTATCTCAACATTTATCATGGCACCCTCCCTTTTGCACGGGCACGACCTATAATTGCTCTGATGGGTGATGATTAGGATGTGATATGAGATGTAATGAGAAATAAATGAATAAAACCATCTATTTCATGAGCTGTCAAAACATTTAGGAATTAAAGAATACAAATGAAATCTCATTTCCATCTTCATTATAAGCCCAAGGCTTTGAAATAGTCTACAAACGATCAGCGGTTGCTTTTTTAAACCTAGCATCTATCATGTATTTAAGCACATGATAGTTGGGTAAGTGGATGTGCACCACAAGATGCATTATAGCCAAGAAACAGGTCTTTTTTTCTACCCCTTTGTATGTCAGCAGAGCTTCTTGGGTGACGGTGTGTATGTCTATGTGTAAATGTGTGTGTGGGTAACGTCGGTGTGTATGTGTGCATCCATGTGTGTGCGCATAAGCATGTGTGTGCATTTGAGTATATATGTGCATCCACATGAGCATATGCATGTGCGTGAGTGTATGTGTATATGAGTATATATGTATGTATGTGAACATATGCATGTGTGTGGGTATGAGTATATGTGTGTGCATGTGAGTATGTGTGTGTAGGAGTATATATGTATGTATGTAAACGTATGCATGTATGTGGGTATGAGTATGTGTGTGTGCATGTGAGTATATGAGTGTGTATGAGTATATATGTATGTATGTGAATGTGCATGTATGTGGGTATGAGTATACGTGTGTGCGTGTGACTATATGAGCGTGTATGAGTATATATGTACGTATGTGAATGTATGCACATATGTGGGTATGCGTATATGTGTGTGCGTGTGAGTATATGAGTGTGTATGAGTATATATGTATGTATGTGAATGCATGTATGTGGGTATGAGTATATGTGTGTGCATGTGAGTATATGAGTGTATGAGTATGTATGTATGTGAATGTATGCATGTATGTGGGTATGAGTATATGTGTGTGCATGTGAGTATATGAGTGTGTATGAGTATATATGTATGTATGTGATTGTATGCATGTGTGTGGGTATATGTGTGAGGCATGTGAGTATATGAGTGTCATGGGAGTACATGTACATGTGAATACATGTGTGCATGTGAGTTTATGTGTATGATTGTGAATGTGCATGAATGCATGGAAGTATGTGTGTGCATATGAGTGTGTGTGCATGGGAATCTATATGTGGCATGGAGGTATATGTATGTGCATGGGAATGCCAACCCCCCATGCCGCTGAAAATCCAGGTATCACTTCTGACTCCCCAGAGCTTCACTACTCATAGCCTACTATTGCCTAGAAGCCTTACTGATGCCATAAACAGTAGATTAACCCATATTTTGTACGTTGCATGTATTATGCACTGGATTATCACAATAGAATAAGCTGGAGAAAGAAAACGTGGTTAAGAAAATCCTAAGGAAGAGAAAACACACTTATGGGATTGTGCTACCTTTACCGAAAAAATCCGCATCTAAGTGGACCCGCGCAGTTCAAACCTGTTTTGTTCAGGGGTCAGCTGTGTAGACTTATAGAGACTCATAAGAAGCTCTAGAGTGGATGGGGTGGATTGAGCAGATTTCCACAAGATTAAATAAGATAAGCTCCTGAAAAAGTCTTTATCCTGACAATAAGAAGCGAGGGGGAAATTCTGTTGGTTTCTGGATCTGGAATCATAGCGCCGGACAGAGATGCCTCAGTTCCCACCATTTCCAATCTCTTGGGCTCCTCCTAGCTCGCCGGCACCCACTGACCATGCTAACCCGCTGATCACTCGGACTCCGACCCCAGAATGCAGAGTGTGTCGTGTTCCCACGTTGCCGCATTCCGTCGGAACCAGAGTTCCAGTCCTCACGTGTTCTCTACGTTTCAAGCTTCTGCTTGGACTTTGTGTTCCCCCTAAGCAGTGACCATAACCCGGGAACTCTTCCATCCCCACGGGAAGCTCACCATGCTGCATCGACACCAAGAACCTTTCTGCAAGGTGGTCACATTTCACCTGGCTGCCAACTAGTGTTGCTGTAACACAGAGGCTCAGCATTCATGCCCTTTGAGCCAGTTCATACGCATTATGGCTACATCGGGAGTTGCAGAACTTGACTGTCCACATCAGGGATTTTACTATGCATTGTTGCCTATGGAGATGGATTAACCCATCAGCTTGGCTAGGTTGTGTATGTGGCTTTCTGCTTGAGTTTCCCGACCCAGGTGATGAGCATGCTGTGTGTACCCAGCAGCATCGGTGGGGGTCCTGAGAATCCCATGCGCTCTGCTCTGAAAGCTGACACATTCTGGCCTTCTTCCTTCTCCCCACAGACCCCAGATGAGGGAGCCTGGACGTCCGTCTATGCAGCGGTCACCCCGGACCTGGAAGGAATTGGCGGCCGCTACCTTTACAATGAGAAAGAGACCAAGTCTCTCACGATCACCTATGATCTGGATCTTCAAAGAGAACTGTGGGCCAGGAGTTGCCAGATGACCGGCATCACTGACATGACCCAGGACACCTTCTCGGGGTAGTTGCCACATCGGGGAAGACCTTGCCTTCAGTCCACCAAACACAGGTCTGTGACAGGTGCCTGTGCCCGCGTTTTTCATAGCTGCCTGCCTTTGGGGCTGTGTCCCCAAAGGTCTCCTGTCTGCTGTCGTGCCTTTGCAGGAAGTCAAGGACGAAAAGGAACATTGAATGTAATTCCCAAGTAGGTGGTCCCGAGCCCTAAGTGGTGTGCCAAATGGCTACAAGTGCCATGAACAATTAAATGCTGCCTAACCCAACTGTGCAGTCTTCCTTGTTGAGCACAGGGCAGGGACCAGGTTTGGGGAGACACATTCCAGGTGAGGCAAGCTCTTTCAAGGGAGTATGAACCACTGGAGCTGTAGAGGGTCCAGGGTCTCCTGTGTCCTTTGTTCTTCCACTCACCCATTATTCCGGACACCCAGCTTTGACTCTTGGGTCCGTGAAACAGAGACGTGAGCCTTCCTCAGTCTGCTGGGTTAAGGCTCAGGTGACAACTCATATTCTACTCCACACTTCGAGAGTGACCTGGTCCTGGGTGTTGCCTGTAGTCCCCAGAGCTGCTGTCATGAGCTCAAGCCCGTGAGTCATGCGAATATAACCAGACGTGTCAGGGGTTCTGTACAACGGGTGGGAGGAGAGGGTCCCAGACAGCATTCCCTGTATGGTTTTCCAGGACAGGATGAGAGGGGTCTGGTTGGCCCTCATCATGGAGTTCTGTAGGACAGGGAGGAGGAGAAGGGTCTGGTTGGCCCTC
>NW_027397078.1:42818159-42844831 GCF_003265705.2 Callorhinus ursinus
CATGGAGTTCTGTAGGACAGGGAGGAGGAAAGCGTCTGATCAGCACTCCCCATGGGGTTCTGTAGGGCAGGGATGAGTAGAAGGGTCTGGTCGACACTCAACATGGAGTTCTGTAAGACAGGAGGGAAGGGTCTGGACAGCAATCCCCATGGGGTTCTATAGAACGGGATCCAGGAGAGGGGTCTGTAAACCACTCACCCTGGGTTTTTGTAGGACAGGAGAAAGAGAGGGGTCTTAGATAGCACTCCCCATGGGGTTCTGTAGGGCAGGGAGGAGGAGAGAGGTCTGGTCAGCACTCAACCATGGGGTTCTGTAGGGCAGGGAGGAGGAGAGAGGTCTGGTCGACACTCAACATGGAGTTCTGTAGGACAGGGACCAGGGGAGGGGTCTGGATGGAGATCCCCAGGGGGTTCTGTAAGACAGGAAGGAGGAGAAGGGTCTCTGTAATCACTCAGTACGACATCCTGTGGGACAAGGAAAGATGTTCCTGACTTTGCTCACTATTTGTTTTGGGCAAAAGGTAAAGGAATGGGCCCTGGTTTCTCCCTCACCATCACATTCTCACACGTGACCTTCTCCTGGGCTGTTCCCCACTCAGAATGTCAGTGAACTTTTCTCTTGGCATCCTTCCTAGACACATCTGCGGGGCCTGGTTTACAGTTAAACCATGGTCCTGAAGTAGCCATAAACATATCTGATGCCCCGTCATGGGTGTTGAGCACAGTTCATCAGAGCCCACCTGAGCTGGACATTGTCTCCTGGTTCCTCCCATATCTGTACGCAGAGGCAGCTTGTCTGCCAGGAACATGTAGGGTGGTCCATGCACTGGCAGTCGGAGAGAGGTGGAGGGTCTTTGGAATTGTGTCCAGTTGGTCTCTCTAGGAGTTGAATTATGACCCCCTCCAGAAGATACCTCCACGGGCTCACCCCCCAGAACCGATGCATGTGATTCTACTTGGAAAGATAATCTTTGCAATGGAATCAAGATCTTAGGATGAGGACATCATCCTGGCTTATCTAGCTACACTCAATGTAATCACAAGTTTCTGTATCAGAACGGGTAGAGGGAGATTTGATTATAGAAGAGGAAGAGGTGACGTGACCATGACAGAGACGGGAGGGACGTGGCCACAAACCCAGGGACATCTAGAGCCCCCAGAAGTGGGAAAAGGCAGGAAGGACCTTCCTCTGGAGGGAGCACAGCTCTGCCCCGCCTGGATCTCAGCCCTGCCCTGCCTGGATCTCAGACTTCTGGTCTTCAGAGTTGGGGGAGGATGGATTCCTGTGGTTTTTAAGACACCAACATATTGATAGGAATTTGTTACAGGAAACTCATACAGTCCCCTATGGTTCTGAATATCTCCCGCAGTTTACTGGGCACCATCCTTGACTTCAGGGCTCACCCTTTTACTCACCCACCAGTCAGGCAAGGAAGGCTCAGTCCTTTCTCTGAGGATGTTCTCAATTCCAACATGGACAGACTAGCCACTTGAAGTGCGGTGGAAAGGACACTGAGTGTGTGTTGCTGCACTCTGAATTTCCAGAACAGTGACTGCCGGTCAGCTGATCATCCATTCCCTCAACTGACAGAATCTCACCGAGGACCCAAACCTGATGTCAAATCTGGGCACATGCATGCTTTGGTATCACAGCCAACAGCTCTTCCCGCGTGGGGTTCACACTGGATGCAGGGACAGATGCTTTATCGATTGCCTCTTGATTGTTCCAGGATGGATGCAGTGGCACCATGAAGCAATTTAAGAATCTGCTCTCCTTCTGGAATGGAGCATGACTTAATGGGAACTTAACAAAATACAAAGGAATGTCATTGCTCTGGTCTGGGATATTTGAGAATGCCTGTGATAGATTCTTTGTTAGTGACAGAGTTCTCTGTCGTTTCTTGGCCAAGGTGGTAGACCCTAAACAAATCTTCTCAATAAAAATGCTGATAATCTCCCTGAAGGTCCAGTTAGGTTGATGGGTTCTGGTTGCCCACTGGGGGAGCGTGTGAAAATGATTGTTGCTCATCCCTACCCTCAGTAGCGTTCCAGAGTTAATTCCTCTGGACATCAACATTTCTGTAGAGCTTCTCAAGCCATCCTCTTGTCCAGCCAAGTTCAAGACCCAGCCTGAGCCAGACATATTGAGATTGCAACTTCCAGCCCTGAGTGCTGGCACCTCCTCGGACTGTTCAGATGTTCCACTAAAGCTCTAGAGCCCAGACTAATGTGTTTTAGAACTAGAATCATAATCAGGATGTGCCTCATCTGATTTTCTGAACAGCCAGGACTCTGCAGCAAAAAGCGGAATGTTGATTTCTGGAAGATGCCAACCTTGCAGCATTTATATGTCATCAAAGACCATACTACAACTTGAAGCTGTCATACATAAGTGCCAGGGACTGTTGTCATTATGACAAAGGTAGTTTCCAAGTAGAGGCTCAGGACGGTGTGGTAGGATGGCTCCTGGCCAAGCCGACATCCTCCATCACTGAGAAAACAAGCAGGCCAGGATTTGACAGATGCCGCATTCCCCAAGCTGAGAAGACACACTCCAAGAACAATTGGAACCTTGTAGGACCCTGGCCTCAGATTGTTCCTCCTTGTTACATGACAGCCCTTATGTTGCTCTTCCTCTCTGGGAGAGAGAAAGAGGGAAAAAACAAACAAACAAACAAAAACACGTCGTTCTGGAGAAGTTAGCAGGCACCCTTGACATGTGATTGTAAGATTCCTCAGTGCTTGGAGACACTTCCCAGCAGCTGGAGAAATCGTGTGGATCTCTGGGTGAGTAAAGTTGAATCCATGGTTTCGCGGGCACTGGGGATTCTGGGGTTAAGCCTGTCACTCACGTTAGGGGAGCCACGAGGGTCTCTGTGCCCACGCCAGGGTGACGACTTCCCATCCACGGGCAAGACTTGATTCAGTAGTTGGACTCAAGATGCATGTGTTTCTCTTCTCGGTAAAGCTGTTCTTTTGTTCCTTCAGTGTAGCAACAGTGAGTTTTGTTTGGGTTCAACAATGGGCGGGACCACTTCCTTCATTCATCTATTCATTCATTCATTCATTCATTCATTCATTCATTCATTCATTTCTACCAAACCAGGCTCTGAGGAAACACAGACTCGCTCAAGTTGAGCGGGACCTAGCTCTTGTCCCAAAGGAGCTGGGGTCTGTGGTGGACTGATAATGGCCTCCACGGCTGTTAGGTCCTAATCCCTGGAATCTGGGGGTTTCACTGTGTAAGATAGCAGAGACTTCTAACAAGGAAGAGCGAGCTCAGCAAAGGCTGGTCCGTGTAGGACACAAGCTCTGGATGCCAACTGGATGCTAAAGGTTTCTGTATCATGAACAGGTGGCATGGGCACCTCTCGTTTTGGCTGTTTGGAAATACAACCATACAAGGTGCACTGGGCTCCCTCCAAGGCGGGACACAGGTTGGGAGGCAAGATGAGGGAAGCTTTTTGGATTGGTCTGCAGGTCAGCGAGGGCGTGCCCTGCCGGTCTCCCATTGGATGTGAACTTTGGGAATGTGAAGTCTTGCACTGGGCACCATCATCAAGCCTTTGGGCCTGTGTCTTTCTGATGCCTCATCTACTGAATGATGATGCTAACACAACCTTGTCGGCGCCCAGGTTTGCTGAGACAACAAAACCTATGTATGCACTGTGCTTGAGGAATGTTCAGGAATAAATATATGCACCTGTGGTTTTGCATGCAAGCTCTGGATTTAATTTGTCATTTAAGTGGAAAAATTACACTTGACCCTTGAACGGCACAAGGCTAGGTGTGCCCAGCTCTAGGCTCTCAAAAATCCACATATAATTTTTGACTCTTTCCAAAACTTACTTACTAAGAGCCTGCTGTTGCCCAGAAGCCTGACCAATAACGTAGCCAATTAATAGGTATTATATATTATATTATATATAATATTATATATATTATAATATGTATTATCAATATGTGTATTATATACTGAGTTCTTACAATAAAAATAAGCTACAGAAAGTAAAGTGTGATTAAGAAAATCATAGGAAGAGGAGATACATCTACAGCACTGTGCTCTATTTGTTGCAAAAAACCTGCATCTAAGTGGACCCGTGCAATTCACACCGCATTGTTCAAGCATCAGCTATAGTTGGAGTTGTATTTTCTGTCCTCTGGATACCAGTATCTTCGTCATTGGGCCTAGATCCCCATCTTTTTTACCAAAGGCCATAAAAGCACAAACATCAACCCTTAAGTCCCTCCTGCTTTGCAGCATGTGCCCTGAAGGGGCGGTGCGCAAATGTCTGCGCCTAGTAAAGAGTTTGAGGTTCTATTCAAGGAAGGACGTTCTCTGGTTCAGGATTAGAGCTTTACCCACGTGAGCGTTTGTTGCTAATTTATCATTTTTGGTTATCTCAGTTGCCTAAGTTCTTCCCTTCGTTCTGGGATATATCGTCTGACTTCCTGATTTGATGAATGCCATTTACTTTTTTACTTCCGTATGTCCAGTTGAAGCCTTGTGTGTCACTCATTTCTCCCTCTGACTTGGGCGACATCTCATAGATACGCGGTGCCGTGCCTGTCTTCATTTCTTCCTCTTTAGCCCGTGGCTTACTCAAACCAACGTTTTAAAAACTCCCAGATAGAGAGGTGCCTGGGTGGCTCAATCAGTTGAGCATCCAACTCTTGATCTCAGCTCAGGTCTTGATCTCAGGGTCATGAGTTCAAGCCCTGTATTGGGCTCCATGCTGGGCATGGAGCCTACTTTAAAAAAAAAAAAAAAAAAAGAATTCCCAGATAGGTAGAATTAAAAATAATAATTTTACTGTTGTTGGATCCAGCAATGCATTAAAAACTTTGCTTGCTCTGTTTCGTCCAAGACCTACTTATATCGTCCTTCAAAGACCCCGTGGTACAGCTGGTCTACCATGGTGCCAGGTGTGGTTCAATGAGTTTTCATTCAAAATATCTTAGAGAAAATCATAGCATGGTAACTAAAAGGATCATTCTTTTAGGGGGAGAATATTCATTTTATTTTTCTGACTTTATTGAGGTATAACTTAGCAAAAATGTATATATTTAATGTGTAGGGTGCAATATTTTGATTTACACTTACACTGTAAAATGTCTATTGGCCATGACTTGGACAGAGTGTCCTGTTGTGTTCACTGGGTCTTTTTTTTTTAAAGATTTTATTTATTTATTTATTTGAGAGAGAGAAAGAGAGAGTGTGGGGGAGGAGCAGAGGGAGAGGGACAAGCAGGCTCTGTGCTGAGTGTGGAGCCTGACACAGAGCTGGATCTCACGGCCCTGAGATCATGACCTAGGCTGAATTCAAGAGTCAGTCACTTGAATTGACTGAGCCACCCAGGTGCTCCTCAATGGGTCTTTTTATGGTCCTCACACTCATGAGAGGGGGCAATAGAAGGGAGTTAAGGCTGCGGAAGATCTTGCCTATGTGAGGAATGCCACCATAGTGAGTTGGGTCCAAATCACATGTACCTGATGTGTTGGCTTGCCTTCCCAATGGCCTAGTGGTTTTCAATGCTGGTTGTTCTCTACGTGGTTCATGGAAAGGTAGCGAAGGGCACGCTGAAGAAAAAACACAACACAACAAAACAAAAAGCTGCTTTTCACATTTAACTGGGGGAGGCCAGTATGACAGATGTGTTGCAAGGCACAGGACAGGGCTACCCAGTGTACAGTGTCCCCCTGCCCACATGACTTCTCAGTGTCTGTCCAGGTGTCCCGGCAGGTGAACATCCTGTATGTCATGAACCCAAGCCTAGAACTTAATTCTGTTGACTCATAAATGCAATCATTTGAATTTTCCAGGCAAGCAGCCACTGCCTTAATACAAGATTGCCCTTGGTTGGATTGTTCACCATTTGCAGAAGTGCAGATGGCAGCTCATGGCATTTGCATTACAAACCGCAGCATGCCTGGGGCAGCCTCTGTTTGCAGCTGGCACCTTCTTGGGGATCTGACATGCAGAGGCAAGCATCTTAGTCCTTCATCATCTGCAAGCACTGACATGTTCAAATGCCTATCATTTTATTATAAATTGCATTACATGGACATGATGTGGCTACTATTAATTTGTCCATTGGTGTAAGTATCTATGATTTCATTTTAAGATAGTAGAAGCACATTAAAAATGCATTAGCAGGGTGCCTGGCTGGCTCTGTTGGTAGACCATATAACTCTTGATCTCAGGATTGTGAGTTTGAGCCCTAGGTTGGGCGTGAAGCCTACTTAAAAAAATGCATTAGCGTACATCCCTACAACAGATTATTATTTGACCATGAAAAAGGAATGGACTACCCATACACACACCATGGACCAGCCTCAAAAACACTGTGACTGAAAGAAGCCAGGAACAAAAGACCACAGGGTATATGATGCCATTTCTATGAAATATGCAGAATGGTTAAATCCATAGACACAGAAAGATTAGTAGTTCCCAAGGGCTCAGGAGAGGGATGGAACTTGACTGCTAATGGGGACAGAGTCTCCTTTTTGGAGGATGAGAATGTTCTGGAACCAGGTAGAGGTGGTGGTTGCACAACACGGTAAATGTGCTGAATGCATCTGAATGTACATTTTAAACGGTTAATTGAACCCCAGATCAATAAAAGATTTGCTATGAAGAGCATGCAAAGCACCTCAAAGGAAGACTATGCTTTTCTTCTTGGGCACACACTGGGTGCCCACATGCATTGCTTCGAATTGCACCAAACTGCCTGATGCAACAGAGTGAGTTTTGCTGACTATCCACTTTTCTTTTCTCCAAATGCACAGAATGCTTCAGGAATCACCCCCTCTGGGGCAGCTCTTCTGAGCCATGATTTCCAAAGGGGTGAGAAGCCCATGTTTTCGGAGACGTCTAGAAGGGTGAGGTGATTGCAGCATTGGCCTAGCATGATTACCAATTCTCACAAACTAGAGAGATCGTCCTGTTTTTCCCAGAATAGAGATTACACCCAACTCCCAGAATAGAGATTATACCCAACTCCCATCTGCTTAAAGTAAGAACTTGACATAGGTGCGGGGAGCAGCCCCCCGGTGGGCTGTTTGGTTGTTATGTCTTGTCGTAGAGACCCAACAAGCCTCGAGGTAACTTGATTTTTGGTTCCATCTGGTCAAAAATAATGCGTGTGGGATATTAGGTTCCTTTTCAAACAAGGTTGGGTCATAGAGGGGAGGTGTCGTTTCTAGCTGGGAAGCCAACATGTCACGGCAGAAGATTTCCAGCGTCACCTCATTTACCCTCTGTGACACCTGCAGATGAGGTGATCCCAACCTCACATTATTGTGGATAAAAACAGAGGGCAAAATGGCCAACAGACACATGAAAAAGTGCTCCACATCACTCGGCATCAGGGAAATCCAAATCAAAACCTCAATGAGATACCACCTCACACCCGTCAGAATGGCTAAAATTAACAAGTCAGGGAACGACAGATGTTGGCGGGGATGTGGAGAAAGGGGAACCCTCCTACACTGTTGGTGGGAATGCAAGCTGGTGCAGCCACCCTGGAAAACAGTATGGAGGTTCCTCAAACAGTTGAAATTAGAGCTACCGTTCGATCCAGCAATTGCCCTACTGGGTATTTACCCCAAAGATACAAATGTAGGGATCTGAAGGGATACGTGCACCCCAATGTTTATAGCAGCAATGTGCACAATAGCCAAACTGTGGAAAGAGCCAAGATGCCCATCGACAGATGAATGGATCAAGAAGAAGTGGTATATATACACAATGGAATATTATGCAGCCATCAAAAGGAATGAGATCTTGCTATTTGCAACGACGTGGATGGAACTGGAGGGTGTTATGCTGAGTGAAATAAGTCAATCAGAGAAAGACATGTACCATATGACCTCACTGATATGAGGATTTCTTAATCTCAGGAAACAAACTGAGGGTTGCTGGAGTGGTCGGGGGTGGGAGGGATGGGGTGGCTGGGTGATAGACATTGGGGAGGGTATGTGCTATGGTGAGTGCTGTGAATTGTGCAAGACTGTTGAATCACAGATCTGTACTTCTGAAACAAATAATGCAACATATGTTAAGAAAAAAGAAGAAGAAGACAGCAGGAGGGGAAGAATGAAGGGGAGTAAGTCGGAGGGGGAGACGAACCATGAGAGACGATGGACTCTGAAAAACAAACTGAGGGTTCTAGAGGGGAGGGGGTGGGGGGATGGGTTAGCCTGGTGATGGGTATTAAGGAGGGCACGTTCTGCATGGAGCACTGGGTGTTATGCACAAACAATGAATCCTGGAACACTACATCAAGAACCAATGATGTAATGTATGGTGATTAACATAACAATAAAAATTTAAAAAAAAACCCAGAGGGCAAAGATGTTCTGCAGCGCCCCACCCCCCCCAGCCTCTGTCCACCAGACCATTACGGGTGCTCTTTCTACGTTGGGACACCAGGTGCTTTGAACATGGCTCTCAAGACACCCTCGGCGATGGCACATCTTGCTTTTCAAACATAAAATCCTGCAACGTGTCAAATCATCCATTTGCATGTAGAATCAAGATCCCAGGAAGAGAAGTACGCGTCCTCTCTTCAAAGACATTTCTACCTTATTCTGATGCTGTTTTCCATCCTTGCATATTTAGAAAGTGTAATATCTGGGCAGTCTAGTCTCAGAACCGCCGAGGGTCGAAAGCAGACCCTCCTTCTTCAACCGCTGGGTTGGCCTCTCCTCCCTGGTCTGAATATAAATGGCTGCAGGCAGCTTTACTCTTTTCTCTTTGACCTTCCCTCGGGGCATCATTGGCAAAGGCTAGCCAAACTCCTGCTTCATTGGAACACGCTGGCTCCGTACCGCTGGAGGAAAAGGGGGAGCACATGAACTGAAGAGTTCCGGCAACCTTCAAAATGGGAACGAACGGGTCCAGTTTGGTTTCATCATTTTCTGCACAACTTTGAAATTCTCTCCATGGCAGTTTTTGCGAGCGCCAACGTGGAGTGAAATATGACGGTCAGTTCCCTAGGGATCGAGGACGCTGCGCGGTGCCACCCAAATGCAGCCCATCCCATGGCTGCAAGGAGTTACAAAACAGTCCCGGATGAGAAAGCAACTCAAGATGCTGTCAGAAAGCACAGGATTTACTTTCGGGACATGCCTTGGGTGTTAGGGAAAACGGCTCATGGTGAAGTTATATACACAAAATAATTCCCCGACGAAAACAACCGAAAGCATCACCAGCCAGTAGAAATAGCTGGTGAGACATGGATGAGCCCAAGCAGAAACTGGGTAGGAACAGCAGTTTATAAATCACCAGCCTGAGATCCGGACAGAGACAGGAAACACAACCATATGGGCAGACCTTGGGTTTTTCACAAATTTGATTCATATATTCACATGCAAATGCATATATATGTGTAGCTATTATGTATCCATGAGACAAATTTGTGACTTATACACAGACACACATATATAGGCATAGTTTGTATGGGAGGATATTATCGGGTACCCCCAGGTATAGCGGGTATTCTCCACCTGGACAAGATTGGTATTTTGAGTTGGTCTCTTCTCTGGGGTGGGGCATCCTGGGCACTGTAGGGTGTTGGTCTCTACCCACCAGGTGCCAGAAGCAACCCCCCAACTGTGACAATCAAAAATGTCCCCAGATATCAGCAAGTGTCCTCCAGGGAGTAAAAACTTGTCTCTGGTTGCAAACCACTGCCATACCCGATGAACGGATAGATGATAGATAGATAGATAGATAGATAGATAGATAGATAGATAGATAGATAGATGGATGATGGGTAGATGGGTGGATGAATGGATAGGTAGATGATACATAGATATGATGGATGGATAGATAGATGGATAGATAGACAGATGGACAGATAGACATTCAGAATCTGTTATGCTGAGACAGGTGTCTCTTCCTTAGCACTCTTAACATCTGGGGCTGAATGACTCTCTGATGTGGGGCATCCTGGGCACTGTGAGGTGTGGAGCAGCGTCCCTGGTCTGCACCCTACCACATGCCAGTGCCAGCCCCCATTGTGACCATCTGCAGGTGTCCCCTGGGGGGCTCGAACTGCTCCCTTTGAGGAACCACAGAGCCATCCCAAATACAGTGCAGGTCCAAGCATTTCAAGCTGTGTGCACTAGATTTTACAATTGCGGAGCTGAAGTCCCCATTAACATTCCAAGTGAGTTACGACTTCTTTCCAGACCAAAAATGAAGAAATAAATTTTTAAAACAGCCCCTGAGATCCGCAGAAGCCCATGAGCACTGCTGCTTACTTTTCAAAGGAGCGGTGCCCTGGGGTGACATTCTTGGAGTGCTGAGGGTCTGGGATGCTGGGGAGAGGCTAGTGGGGGTGCATCCCAGCCACACCTGAGAGCATGCGTTCTCTGACCAGGTGGCCCTCTCTAAGGCAGCTTCCACATCTGTGCAGGGCTGACATCCACCCAAGAACCGTGATTAGGAATGTAAGCAGATCAAGGCAAGAGTGTCTGTAGCGCCAACTGACAACTCCACACTTGCCCTTCCTCCTCTGCCACTTTCCCAGCATTGCTTTCAGCCCAGTTATGAGCTCTGGGCCCGACGTGGGGAGGGACGCTGGGTGTTTGTCCCTCCTGCAGGCTCTCGGGGCAAATGCCACACCCGGCAGGCAGAGCGGTTCACCCGTGCCCCAGGGCACGTCTGTGGACGAATACATCATACCGACCCGTTATGTATTCCACTGCAAATAATCAATTTAAAGGGATGGCCTGAAAATATATGCAACTAACACAGTCCTAACCCTCTGAGTGTTTTTGCATGCTCTGTCTAGAGCAAGACATTTTTTCAACTAGGGGTTTTCAAACCAAAGAAAAATTGTTTTTAATTTTAAATTGTGGTAAGATACACACAGCGTACAATTTGCCATCTTAACCGTTTTTAAGTGCAGAGCTCAGTGGCATCGAGCACATTCACACTGTTGTGCAACCATCCCCACCAACCATTTCCAGAACTTTCCATCTTCCCAAACTGAAGCTCTATCCCCATGAAATACTGAGACTCCCCACCCCCAGCCCCTGGCCCCACCATCTACTCTCTGTCTCTATGGATGGGACTCCTCTAGGGACCCCGTATACGTGGAATCACACAGGATGTGTCCTTCTGTGTCTGGCTCATGTCACTGAGCACCACATCCTGAAGGTCCATCCCCGTCACAGCAGGTGCAGAATGTCCTTCCTCTGAGGCTGAGTCATATTCCGTTCTATGCATGGTCCATTTACCCATCCATCCCTCCATCCATGGACGCTTGGATTGCTTCCGCTTGGCCGCTGTAGATCATGCTGCTGTGAACACAGGTATTAAAAAATCTGTAAGTCCCTGCTTTCACTTCTTTCGGATAAATACCCAAGTCATGGAATTGCTGGATCATACGGTCATTCTCTTTTCAATTTTTTGAACACCTGCAGGTTTTCTAAACATTTTACAAGCAGTACAACATTCACCATATCTTGGAGTACAGTCCTGTAAGCTTTAACACATGTACAGATTCATGTAACCACCCCAGTGGGATTCAGGACTTTTCCATCATGCTGGACAATTCCCTCTTCCCCCAGCCCCTGAAAACACAGTCTGGCATTTTGTCCAGCAAGAATCATGCATGCCCACTGCTCTGTTTTCTCTCCTTCTATTTGCCTTTTCCATAATATGGCATAAATGACCCCAGGCACTAGTTGGCCCTTTGAAATTATCGTCCTCTACTCAGCCATACGCATTTGACACTCAACAGGGTTGTGCACTCCACAATGGTCCCTCTCCTTTTGTGGCTGAGTGGTGTCCCATTGTATGCACACGCCACTGTGCTTCATCCATTCCCCACGCTAGGTTGTTTCCCCTCCGGGGCAAGTCCGGCAGAAGGCTGCTCTCAGCATTCACATCCAGGTTTCCAGTGAACGTGCGTTGCGACTGCTCTTGGCTAAATACCTAGCAATGGGGTTGCTGGATCCCACGTGAAGTGTACACTTAACTCCATAAGAAACCGCCAACCCGTTTTCCAGAGACGTGCTGCCGTTTTGCATCCCTGCCAACCACGTGTGAGCGTTCCAGCTGCAGCACATCCTCACCAGCCCTGGGTGTGATGAGTGCTTTTAGTTTAGCTATTCTGTTACCTGTGTCATGGTACCTCCTTGTGCTTCTCACGTGCATCTTTTCATGTAATCTAGAGGCTTATCATGAGTATTCTTCAGTGGTTTTTTTTAAATATAGATTCTAAACCAACATTATGGTAAGTGACAGAAGCCACACATAAAATAGCACATAGCATATGATTCCATTTATATAAGAAACATCCAGAATAGGCGAATCCATAGAAACAGAAAGTGGATCCGTTGGTTGTCAGGGGGATGGGGTGTGACTGCTTACGGGAATGGGCTCTCCTTTTGAGGGAGTGAGAACGTTCTGGAACCAGATACATGTACTGGTTGCACAATGTGATCAATGTACTTAAATCCAACTAAATTGTTTACTTTAAAATGGTTGCTTTTATGGGATGTGAAAAAAAAATATATATATATATATCACTGGGAGTAACTATTTTTCTCTCTCTCACCTGATACAAAGAAAACAAAGAAGCCTGTTGTGAATGAAACATTACCTGGATACAATTACCAGACTTTTTTTCCCTACTTGGTAATAAAATCACATGAGGATGGTGAAATCCTGAACGGTGTACCTGGTGGTGTGTAGATGAGCGCATGCATGCAGTCAGGTCAACCAGCATCTGGACACCCCGTGTTTGGGAAACCTTTCCCGTCTCATGGGAAGCCCCCGTGTCCCACACCCACCTGGAACGTGGCAAAGGCATTGTCTTCTGTTCCTTACACTTCTCTATGAAGGAGACACCTGCCTAGCAGGGAAGACCCATGCAAATCTGGTGATGCACAGGTGGGGCCTATGGTCCTCTCCAGCTGGCAGAGGCATGGTCTGTCCAGGCAGTGGGAGGACAGGGTCTGACAGCATCCAGCCAGATCCTGCCAGCACCTGGGGCATGGCTTCAGTTGGATCCTTCTCTCTCTCTGTTCTGCCTTTGGACTGGACATTCTCCAAGCCACCTCTTACTTTCCCTTCGAAGACTCTTGACTGGTGTTTGTGTGCACCTGACTTCAAGGACTGAACAGGAGATGCATCATAGCCTGTATCCAAGGCCCCAGTGTCTACGAGAGAAGGGCTTATCCACTGCAGTCCAACACTCAAAAAGGTCATTTGCACCGTTTCAATGCAGAAACCATACGGCCCTACTCACAGCATCTGTTACTTCTTTCCTACAACCAGATGGCACACGGGACACTCAGAGGCAATAAGAATCATGCAGCCTGTGGAAATGGGCAAGAGAAAAATACCTTGCCCCTTTTTCATGTCCTGCATGAACATTTGTTGAACGAAACCATCTGGGGGAACCGGACCCTCAGCGATTGAAACCTTGTATGAATTACTATTGGTTGTAGGTTGGGGCTCAACTCTTATCAACTGACGTGGGAACTTGCAGATGATGGGTAGTTTATTGTTATGCCTGCTGGAGAGAAGAGATGACCCTAAAGTTACGGGGGGGGGGGGGTTGCCTGTATGACATTTATTTGCTTTGTACCTGCTTTTTTGCATCTCATTCCAGTGTCCTGACCATGTATCTACCAACCCCTCCAGCCTCCGTAGAGCCTCTATCGATGTCTTAATGCTTGCGAAGCTCCCTCACTTAAAAAAAAAAAAAAAAAAAAATCCTTGGTGCAGCTCATGGTATGTTTGTAGGAGAATCGTGCCTTCAAGTTGCTGAAAATCATACGTTAATGACCTAAACCATACAAGGACTGGACAGGGAGCCAGTGTGTGTGTCCTGGGGGGACATCCGACCACCCCCATTTTACTCCAGAATCCACCGGACACCACTTGCTCTGCACATGTTTTTTCCTGCCTATGGTTAGCTGAATAATGGTCCTCATTAAGAGGGAGGTAGGAAGGTCAGATAGAGAGAAGGCAACATGGTGTCAAAAGCAGAGCGTTACTGGCACTAGGCTGCTGGTTTTACAGGAAGGAACCAGGGAGCAAGGAATACGAAGAATGCAGCTCTAGAAGCTGCACGTAGGTGGGGAAAACGATTGTCTCCTGGAGCCTCTGGGAGGACCCAGCCATGTCTTGATTTTAGCCCCGTGAGAGCCATTTTTTTCAGACTTCTGGCCTCCAGAATGGCAGGACCACACCTGTGTGTTGGTTTGAGTCCCTGAGTTTGGGGTCATTAGTGACGGGGGACTGATCCATCTTCCAGGGACTCATGCATGCTCATCACTCACGTGCATGCAGAGAATGCAAACCTTTCCAGATGCTGGGCATTCTTTGCGATCCTGGGAGGTTTTGCTGTTCTTTCACAGGACAGGAATTGAAATCAGTCACAACAGAGACACTCAGAGCGTCTTTTGTGGCACGGGGGCTTGCAAAGTGGGATGTCTCCGAGAATGGGTCTCGGCACCCGCCTTTCTCCGCCTGTCTCCCTTGCTATAGAGTGCTCTCTTCTCCACACGGTACGTGCTCCATCCCCCTGCGTTTCTCCAAGTCTCACTCCCGTCCGTCTGAAACTCACCACACTGTGACTTCTGCCAGTCCCTTGGGCATTAACTGAGCTGTTTTCACAGAGAGACACCATTTCTGACATCCAAGTGCCCAGCTCCGCTGGGGCTTAGTCCCCGGCCAAGGGCACAGACGCTGAGCATGCAGTCAGAGTTGGGGCCCCGCGGCTGTGCTGCAGACCACATTAGTAACTGATGCTCCATATGCCACCAGCTTCCCGAGCAGAGACTCGGGCTCTGTCCCTCGGAAATTCTGCAAGTCACTCTGGGTCTGTGCATTGGCCAACAGGGACAGTAAGCTGGCAGGAAAAGAAAAAGAAAGAACAAGAAAAAAGAAGTGCCTTCCCTTAAAGATGAAATAGAATGGTACAATTTAGATGCAGCGGCTGTCCATAAAGGTGTTCACCTGTGGATCGACAGCACCTGTCCACCGCCCCCTGTGCATCACCTGACATTCTGCATAGAGGTTCTCATATAAGCACAACCTGGGTGGGATGGGGGAGCCTCAAATCATCTCTCTCTGACCTTCCTCTCTCAAAGCCAGGGAGCAGAGACATCTTAGATCCTGAAGCTGTCTGCAAGATGAATTTTCAAATATTGGATTTCTGTAAAAGGTCAGGTCCTGCGAGAAATGCCACTGAATCAGATGCCGCAATATGGCCGTGCTTGCCCAGGAACAACACCTTCCCTGAAGCCCAAGCGACTGTGAGAACATGGTGATTCTAACTGCAGCTTTTCAGACACACAGGCTGATTCAGGGACTACTCTGCACCAGAGTGTGTGCTTTTTGGGGGGTGTTCCCAGCCTGCTGTTTGGGCAGCAAAGATTCAGTCTCTTAAGATGGCTTCATCTGCTAGACCAGGGCTTCGTTGCCTGGGGACTACCGACATCTGGCGGGATGACTCTCAGATGCGGGGCATCCTCTGCACTGTAGGGTGCTGAGCAGCATCTCTGGTCTGCAACCAACAAATGCCAGTACCACTCCCCTGTCCCATTGTGACAACCAGCAGTATCTCTAGGCATTGCATAGTGTCCCTTGCGGGTACGATCTTCCCCAGTTTTTAACCACCATCATAGATGATAGATGGATAGATAGATAGATAGATAGATAGATAGATAGATAGATAGATTACAGGATAGAAGAGTGGGTGGGTGGCCAGCTGGATAGATGGGTAGATGGATAGGTGTGTGGATGGATAGATAAGATGGATGGATGATGGATGGATGGATGGATGATGGATGGAAGGGTAGATAGATACATAGATATAAATACATATAGAAATGGATCTGGATCTGGATATACACGTGAACACAAAGAATAATGAACACCAAGGAGAAATACGAAGCCAGGTAAGGCATAGAAGCAGGTGGAGAGAGTTGATAGAGGGTCAGAGAAGGGGTGATATTTAAGCAAAGAACTCCTTGATGGGAGGGCATGGGTCGTACATATACCTGGGATGGCAGAGTGCTCCATGAGGATGCACAAAGGCCCTGAGGCAGGGGTTAATGGTTTCGTGATTCCAGGAGCAAAGCAGACTCATGTCACTGGGGTGCTGGGAGAGCGAGTCCAGGAGAATATGATATGACTCAGGTTGGAAAGATTTCTCTCTCCAGTAGCCCCAGCATGTGGAAATTGAGGGCGACAAGGGGGTATTCGCAGGAGAAGGGAAGAAAGGTGGGGAAGTGGTTGGAGCTGAGCCAATGAGAGCAGGGAAGGTTGGGAGGCAGGTTCTGAACATAGACACATCCAGCAGTGAACAAGCAGAGCGCACCTTCAAACCTCCCCAGGGCCACAGTTCTTGGCTGGAGCCTCTGGGCATTGGGTGGTGATGGGGTCATCCAGGATCACACGTGGGCACCCCCTGAACTCCTCCAAGCTCTTGGGCGTGCCTCGCACACAGAGGCACTTGATGCAAGCTGGTGGAGAATGGCTGGTGGGGGTCTGGATTCCGGGGACAGATGGTGACATGAGAAGCCACGTTTGGGGCTCAGTGGGGTTCCTGTTATGGCATCCACCTGAAGGATGACTTCCAGCGGCTTCCCAGCAAGGATGTCTGATCATCACCGAGGGCTCCAGGGGGACCAGCACAGATGGGAGGGTGAGGGGGCTGCACAAAGGAGCCCAAGCAGGTGGCCCAGCAGAGCTCTGGGCAGATGCAGATGATGGCTCAGAAGTGAGCTCTGACTCAGAAGACTGTCTCGTGCTGACAAGTGGGAAAAGCCACAGAGATGAGGATGGGTCCAGAGGCTTGTGTTTCTGAGCTGGAAGGAGGCCCAGGAGCCATGAAGGTGGAGAGATGGTTAGCAGCATGTCGTATAAATGGCACGACTTCATCATGGCATCGCCACTGCCTGCCTCTATGCCCACAACCCCAGGAGAGATGTGTAATCAGGCTGAGCCTTGGTGCCTCGGTCTGTAAAGCAGAAACCATTAAAGCCCCAGGGCAATGAGAAATGATGGGAGCAGGTGCTTACTACGGTGGCTGTCATTGTGCCATTGTGGTGGAGCCTTTTCTCCTTAGCGGGACAGGACAGGGATCGGAGACGGAGGAGTCATAGAACCAGAGAGCAGGTCGTAGGTCAGTGCCTCCCGCAGGGCAGGCCGTGGGTCAGTGCCTCCCGCAGGGCAGGCCGTGGGTCAGTCCATCCCAAGGCTGCCTGTGAGCCTGAAAGAAGGCTCTTTGCCTCAGATGGCACCCTAGGAAAACAGAGGTAACCCCTGACAGCAGAAGTTGGAAGGGAGGGACTGGTTTGGAAAAAGAAGATGGATTTTGCAGTGGATTCACTGCATTTGCAGGGGCCATCCAAACGTAAACACTTGGACTTTATGTTGTAAATGTCGCAAGGTGTTTCAGGGCTTGTATGTATGCGTGCATGTGTGAAAATGTGCATGGCTGTGCGGATGCCTTGCACATGTGTAAATGCTTTGTGCATTTATGTTCACATGGGTGCGTGCACGAGTGTGTATGTGCACATGCACATATGAATGTGTGCACAAGTGTGTGAATGGCTGTGCATGATTAAATGTATGTGTGCCAACGATACACGCATGCATTTATATGCACATGTGTACAAGCATGCATGAATATGTGTGATGAGTAAATGTATCTGTAGGTGTGTGCTGCATGTGTGCATTTATATGCATATATGTGCATGCACGTGTGTGTGGGTCTATGAATGAGTGCACAAATGTGTGCATGATTAAGTGGATGTGTGTGTCAGAAACACATGCATGCATTTCTATGCACATGTGTGCATGCATGTGATGTCTAGATGAGTAAATGTACGTGTGTGCAGGTGTGTGCCCCATGTATGCATTTATATGAGTGCCTTGTGCACGTGTGCGCTGCCTGTATGCATTTATGTTCAGATGTGTGTGAGTAGGTGTGCCTGGGTGTGCGTAGGTTTTGAGAAAACAGAGCTGCAGGAAGGCACAGGAAGGCAGCGTGAATGCACAATTGCACAGAACATAGGAACCCCAAAAGGAGCCTCTCTCCAGCTTTCTAAAATACAGCTTGTAGACAGCCCGGGAGTTGAAAGCCACTGGGTTCATTCCGGGTGGGTGGTGATGAATCAAGACTGCTGTCAGGGTTGAGTGTCTTGCTTGCCATTTCTGTTGGGCTCTTACATCCATCCACTGTGTTGGCTGCAACATGTCACATAAAACACACAAGCCCATTTCCCACAGGCATGATTGCAACAGGTCCCGAACCCCAGCGTCATCGCTCTGTCACCACTCGCTGACATCCATGGTAAGTCAGGGCTGAGCATATTGTGAAGTTGAAGCTTTCAGCTTTTTTTTTTTTCCCCAAAACAACCACACAAAAAAATGCCTGACTTTTTTTGGATGCAATGATTTATCACTTAAAATGTTTCTTTTTTTCTTTATTAGTCTTTAAAAACACAGAGCGCGGATGGCGTATTACGAAGCAAAGGGTGTTGTGTTTACCTTAAAAGATTACTTTGGAAGGATTTTAAAGATAAGAAAGGTCAGACGTTAGCAACCTCTTTGTGTAGAGGACCAGACAGGAGATATTTGGGGTCTTCCAGGCGAGAAAGTCTTTGTTGCAACTCACCAGTGCTACTCTTTCAGGGAAGTAGCCGTGGACAATGTGTCAATCTATGCACCTGACTGTGTGCCAATAAAACTTTATTTACAAAAGGCCAGGCACCACAGTTTGCAGATGCCCACTTTGGTGGGTGTGGCACTACATCACACAAATTCCCATCCTCTTGCTATAGGATAGAAATGCTTACTCTCTGACCCACTGGGAGCACTGACCACTGCAGACTCCAAGCTGAACGTCCCCAAACCAGGAGCTTCCCCGGGCCTGAGGGATCTGCCTCAAGGGAGGTCTCACCCCTCCTGTGGGGTGGGGGAAGCCTGCTTCCCCTCACTGGCGCCATGCCTGGCTCCCTGCTCCCAGCCCAGCAGCCCTACTACCGTGCCCTATCCTACCAAGATACCCAGAGCTTCCAGTCTCTACTCAGAGGGAAGTCCTACCACAGAGAAAAATGCATTTGCCTTTGGATTTTACCAACTTGTTGTTTTTTTTTTTCCCTATTTCTAGACCACAAGATAGGGACTTTGTATTCTCCCATTTATTAGCGAGGTTAAAGTTTTAAAGTGATAATGCATTTTCCCCGGAAGCTTGGAGGCCCATGAGAGGCAGGGGGTGAGCAATGTCAGGGCAATGGGCCAGGCCAGTGTTGCTCCCCAGGGCCCTGAGCTCATTTGAGGTCAATGAAGATGGATTTTGCTCCATTGATCTTCACTACAAGGAGGTCTGGCCCCAGGGCACATCCAGCAGATTGTGACATCCTTGTACTAATCTATGAGCTGAGTCCCTGCTCCCAGTTCTGCTTCCCTGTTATGCTCATCCCCTTGCTGCCCCTTACCCACTCCGTCCCCCAAGCAGGGGAGGGAAGGAAGCAGGGAAGGCCTTCTCTTAAGCAGGTTTGAAGGGCAGAACAAGAGAAGCAGACCTCACTTACTGACTAATGCAGGCACCACCTCCTGTCATTCGTGGTGAACCATGGAAACTGCAGCCCATACATTCAACAAAGGCTCCACCATGGCTCCCAAGGGCTCTAGTGAAATTGGGATTTGGGTGCTCTGAGCCCTTGGTCAGTGGGCTGGGCTGGGGTGAGGCAGAATCCCAGAGTTCATGGTCTCTGGCTGGATGCAGCTTTGTCTACCTACCCCAGTGTGTCTTACTATTACTTTCTGCATCAGTTAGGGTCTCCAAAGAAACAGAACCAATAGGAAAGATAGATAGATAGATGATAGATGGATAGATAGGTAGATAGATAGATAGATAGATAGATAGATAGATAGATAGATGATAGATAGATAGATAGATAGATAGATAGATAGATAGATAGATGATAGATAGATAGATAGATGATAGATAGATAGATACTGAGAGAGACACAGATTTATTTTAAAGAATTGGTTCATGATTGTGAAAATTGGCAAATCCAAGATATGCAAGGTAGACCAGCCATCTGGAGACCCAGGGAAGAAATGATGCTGTAATTTGACTGTTAAGTCCATCTGCTGGCAGAATTCTTTCTTCCCTGGGGGCCTTAGTCTTTCCCTCTCAAGGCCACCAACTGGAGGCCCACCTACATTACGGAAGATCATCTGCTTTACTGAAAGTCTACTGATTTAAATGTTAACCTCATGTAAAAAACATCTTTACAGCCACATCTAGACTAGGGTTAGATCAAAAAATTAAAATTAAAAAAAACCTTGGTGGCACAACCTAGCCAGTTTGACACATAAAATTCACCATCACACTTTCTATGTGTGCCCTGGGGTAAAAGAAATATTGCACTGCATTGCAGACTGCTTGGGACTTCAGACTTGAAAAAACCTTATTTCCTCCAAAATATGAACATGAAATTGGAAAACTCAAATTAGCAAGCATTTGCTTAAATTTCTATAAAATGTTGAAGTATGTTCACTGCAACTAATTATTATTCCATTTACAACAGTCACACACATCCACACATGTAAATATGTGTTACTGTGTGTATATATATACAGAGACATAAATATGTACATATACACAGGTATACATAAGTCATGTATATATGATTTAAATTGTATACCCCCCAAAATAAGTCCATTTTACAACTGCTGGTACCAGTAAATGTGACCTTATTTTGAAATAGGGTCTTCGTAGATATAATTAGTTAAGGATTGAGATGAAGTCCATTGTACTAGGGTGGGCCCTAAGGTGTCCAAGGACAAGTCTCCTTTCAAGAGACAGAAGAGGAGAGACAGACATAGAGGAGAAGCCACATGAAGACAGAGGCAGAGGGGAGCCATAAGCCCAGGGACGCCTAGAGCTCCCAGAAGCTGGAAGAGACAGGGAGGACCCTCCCCTGGAGCCTCTGGAGGGAACGCCCTGCCCCGCCTGGATCTCAGTGGCCCTGCCCCGCCTGGATCTCAGTGGCCCTGCCCCGCCTGGATCTCAGTCTTCTGGTCTGCAGAGCTGGGAAGGTAATTCCTATGATTATAAGTCCCCAGTTTGTGGTAATTTCTTATGGCCACCACTGGTAACATATACCTTAGGTAGGTTGTGTGTGTGTGTTACATTGGGTAAGGCAGTATTTTAAGTAACTCATGGTGGGGCATTTCCAGGAGAAGAGAGGCTTCTGGTGTGGTTAGGAACCCACTGACCCAGATTTGCGTCCCCAGCCCTGCCATTGACCAGCCCAGTGGACGTGAGGAAGTTGCCCCTCGGGAAAGTGGAAAATACCTATGCCTAGGGTCCTAACAGGGTTGAATGAAGTAAAGATTCATTTCGAGGACCACAGGGAGTTCAACTGGAAGAGGTCGAAGGGGTGTCAGATTAGATACTGGACCAAGAAATTGAAATCGTCCTGCGGATAACGGAGAGAAACCGACACATTTTTTTCTTCCATATTTTATTATTTTTATTTATTTTTTTTCCTGAAGCATAAGTAACCAACATGTTTTCAAAGAAGGGAACGACAGGATCAAATCCGTGTTTCAGAAAACACATCTTGCGGGCGCCTGGGTGGCTCAGTCGGTTAGGCGACTGCCTTCGGCTCAGGTCATGATCCTGGAGTCCCGGGATCGAGTCCCGCATCGGGCTCCCTGCTCGGCGGGGAGTCTGCTTCTCCCTCTGACCCTCCCCCCTCTCATGTGCTCTCTCTCATTCTTTCTATCAAATAAATAAATAAAATCTTAAAAAAAAAAAAAAGAAAACACATCTTGCTTTTTCCTCTTTGGCCCCTATCCCTTTCTGTCAGAGAAGGAAGGAAAGGTCATTGATGTCAACAGGTGATGGTCAATGGTTTTCTAAAATGGTACATTCACTTTGGCATATACTCATCAATTCCGGCATTTTCAGGTGTGGAGACTCAAAAATGTTATGTTCACAAAGCTACTTAGGAACGACCAAAGCCACTCTGTTGAGTAAAATGTCTAAAGTGGTGATCTCTTTACTCATTTCAACAGACTTCTCACACACTTGAGAAATGGTATTTGTGTTCCCGATCTTGCAACTTTTGGAAGAGAGCTCTGTGCATCCAGATGTTCGGACCATCCCCACTTCATGGTCCCTGCTGCTCCAATCTACTTTTGCTTCACCTTTACTTTTGTCTCATAGCCACTGTTTTCTTAAATTGCCCTTGATCCCAACACAGAGCAGTGACCTGGTAACGCTTTTTTGTTTTCCGCTGTCAGGACTGAAGAATGTTCTCCAACCAGACACCAGACATACCTAATATCCTCAGGGGCTTGGGTTTCGCGTGACTGGGTATTTTGTTTGCTTTAAACACACACACCTCTCTTTCTGCTCACTGTTGTGATTAGAAGGACAATTCCTGAAGCCATCCCTGTCTCCAAATAAAGGCTTGCTTCTTGCTTGTGTTTACATTTTCATTGTTACCCAATATTACCTATTTTCAAGAAAATCATATGACATTCTCCTTAAAGACAGCTAGCATCTAATTTTGCCAGTAGACGTTTAGAAACTTTTGGGAAAGCATTGAACAAAACTGCTTTTGGGGAGAACAGCAGAGATGTTTTATATATGCTGACAACTCTGGGTTCCTCTGAGGACTTTTCTGCCTGTCTTACTGTTTCCAAGGAGAGGGTTTCATTTCTGCGATGAAACAAAATAACTGGATATCTCCGAACAGAAATGTAGTCTGCTTCTATCTCTTCACAGGGCCCTAAAATTTACTGAAATTGTCTATCTCCACTCTTGGTTTCCTTAGATAAATAAATTTCATCTTCTTTGAGGGAAATTGTCATTTTATTTGCAACACGACATAAAGCATGACTCATAGGTTTACATTTCAAAAATGAAATCGATAGCCTTATAACAGTGTAAGATGTTTTCCCATTTACTTAGTTCAATGTCCTTTAAATGTGGGCTTCACAGGGGAAATTTGGTCATAGGGTTTGAGACTTTCTGAGGATATTGTTTTGTCCAAATCCTGAACCTTTGTGGCTGCACATTACAGAGAAATTAAAAAAGTGCACAGGCCAGCACTAAGTTAGGACTGAGTCCATTTGAGCTAGAATAAGGTGGAAGAAATTTACTATGGGATATATATTTTTATCACGATTAGCCATTAGCATGTGATTTATAATATTTTCAATTAGCATCATGTCCAATTAGCATAATATTTTTCAATTAGTGTAATGTCCAACCAACATATTTTTTTAAGATTTTATTTTTAAGTAATCTCTATACCCAACTTGGGGCTCAAACTCACAACCCCAAGATCAAGAGTTATATCCTCCACCAATGGAGCCAGCCAGGCACCCCACCAATCAGCATAATATTTTTAAGATTCATCCACATTATGTGAATATTCTGTTGTGTGAATATAGCATATTTGTTTATCTCTTCACCCATTGATGGACATTTGGACCATTTCTACCATTTGGTTATTGTGAGTATATATCTAGTCCTGCCATAAACATCTGTGTGCAGGTTTTGGTTGAAAACTATCAGCTTCAGTTTCCAATACTTTGGGGTATATGCCCTGGAGTGGAATTGCTAAGTCATGTGGTAATTCGATGCTTAACTTTTGGAGAAACTCCCACACTTTTTTCCCCCCCGATGTAGCTGTATTGTTTTACCTTTGTACCAGCAACATATGAAGATTCCCATTTCTTTGTGTCCTCACCCATACATGTGGTTATATGTCTTTTTAATCAAACCCATGCTGCTGTAGTGTGAACTGGTGACTCATTGTGGGTTTTACCTACGTTTCCCTGATGACTAAAGATGTCGAACACTTTTTCGAATGCTTACTGGCTTTTTTTTTTTTTTTTTTTTTGGCCTGGAAAGTAAAACACCTCCATGGTTGCAGTAGAAACATTGCAGTGGTCTCCATTGTGTCCAAATCCCATGGGAGCACATCCGATTAGCTGCCCTAAGTCATGATCGGCACTCATTCCTGTTTTAAGAGTCTAGAGAATGCTGTGTAGTGTTGGGGCTTCTGGAATGTGGGTAACCCTGATGTGTGCGTGAAAAGTGCATTCATCCCCAAGTAATCATAGCCACTGATTCATACTCAACAAGCTTCAGGGAAAAATACTGTCAAGAGCGCATGGATAATGGAAGGCTTGGGTTCCAGTTCTTACATTACGTTTCACTGTGGCCACTTTTTATTGTTTTTATTTCCTTATCTGGTAAATGGGAGCTATAATTTTACCACCTTATGGGAGTTTCTTGAAGATTCAAGTCATTAAGGGTTTGTTGAGCATCTATTATGTGCTGCTTGGGAACAAAACAACCAAAGATCCTCACCCTCATTTTGCTTATGACTAGCAGTGGATAGGGACCAGTAAGCATCATAACTACATATTATTACATAATAATAACAAATAGAGAAAGTGATCAGATTCTAGGAAAAAAAAAAACAGATCAGAGTTGAAAGATCATGCATCCTAGAGTAAGGTATCATTTGCATAATTAAATAGATGGCCAAGCTCAGTCTTATTGGAAAGGTAAAGTTATATGAAGTAAAGGATGCAGAAGTCTGGTTTGTGAGACTCAGACATGTAGTAAGGGATCCAAATCTATTGGTAGCCATCGTTGTCACCACCATCATTACCATCTTAAGCTACCCATGGCCAGCTCAGATCTTCAGCAATATGGAGGGTATACCCAAGAAGAAAAAAATCCCAGTAGAAACAGCTACAGTACTACATGAGCTATAAAGCATCGGGTAAGACTATTTTATCCTGTTCTATATTCAAAACTCATGCATCCAGCAGTGCTGCCTTTAATCTGAGGCAGCAGCTGAAAACCCAGAAAGTGTCCAGAAATTCCATGCACACAGCAGCACATTAGGTGTGTGCCTACTTGATCCGCTGCCTGGGGCTTGTGCTGTCTAACACCTGCATTCATGAGGTAGGGACTGGGACAGCAGGGCAGACTCTGCCCAACACTACCCTGCCCTCCCACAGGGTGCCCCCTATCCTTTACAGGTGCATCAAAAGCTCATTTCCTAAGGCCACCAAGCAGCCCTCAGGTGATAGACACTTTGAGGAAAGCAGCAGAGAACATGTACCCTTCATTCACTGTCTAGACTCGAAGTCCAATTTAATTGTCCCTGTCGCCCAGCCACAGAGCTCTTCCGAGCAGTTGAACAACATTCCTCAGTTTGAATAGGAGCTCAGCCGTACATAAAATGGAGATGATCGTACATACCTCATCGTGCCTCAGTGAAAGTCAAAGAGAAAAAGGCATGCCACGCACGGCACAACACTTCTACACAGGGATTCTTTGGAAAAGGCTGTTTATTCATGTAAAATGAAGGCAGCCTTCGAGACATTCTGTATGCATGAGCTCTGCCTTTCTACCCAGAAAACACAAGGCAGGCATGTTATTTTCCCAGTCCTCTAGTGGCTTCATCATTAACTGGGTGAAATACATCCCTGGAAAGTCACAGTACAATATGGCGCCCAATGGAAACCAGTACTGGGAATTTGCATGATATACCTTTGCTCTACACAGTTTCCTATATGTGTCAATGGTTTGTCTTGGCTCTGTGACATCTGGACACATACTCAGTAGATTCAAGAAACAATACCAGCCCTAAGGTGAAAGCAGGTATTTCTCCAGACAGCCCTGGAGACACCGTCAATGCCTTACTCTGGCCATTCTGATTTCAAATCTTTCGATGACTTTTTTTTTTAATTGTTCTTTTTATTATTTTTTTTAATTGTGGTAAAATAACATAACACAAAATTTACCACCCTAACCATTTTTAAGTGTACAGTTCTGCGGTATTAAGTACATTCACATGGTAGTGCAGCCATCCCCACTCTCCGTCTCCAAAATTATTTTCATCTTGCAAAACTGAAACTCAGGACCCATTAAATGACTACTCCCCATTCCCCCTCGTCCCCAACCTGCCACTGGCTTTTGCTTTTTTGTGTTTGAATGATCTGTGGATGGCTACTGTGATGATCTACACGGGAGCCTGGCCTGGATGGGACCTGGAGCCAAAGGGAGGCCCCCTTCTGTTGCCAGTTCTCTCTGAATCAGAAAACCACCAGGGACCATCTTCCTCCCTGACCCAGACTGGAGCCCAGCGGTCCCTCTCAGGGTGCTGGCCACCTGGAGGCCAAACAAACAGGAGGGAGAGGGACAAGAGACCCTGGCCCAACCACACACCATGCAGTCAATGAATGTATCATCCTTGACATTACAATCAACTGTGGGATCCCTCTCGGGAGGGGTGTGTAGAAATGCAAAGGAGCAGAGGATGGACATGCCCTAGGGCTCCTACTGGAAGCCCCATTTTTTGCAAATAAGGAAGGGAGGGCTTAAGGCTTCCACACTATGGAAGTTTCTAATCATGGTGCAAATGACATTCCCTCTGCCTGGACACACATCTGACACCTTCTGCCTCCGCTTGGCCAGGGTACATGGTGCTTCTTGTTTTGTAGTCCTTGACTTCTGTATGAGTCTGCTTGAGCTACCACAACAAATTACCACAGATGGGGCAGCTTCAACAACATTTATTCCTCACAGTCCTGGAGGCTGGGAGTCTGGGATCCAGGCGGGGCTGAGGCTGGGAGTCTGG
>NW_027397078.1:42844841-42874197 GCF_003265705.2 Callorhinus ursinus
GCGGGGCTGAGGCTGGGAGTCTGGGATCCAGGCGGGGCTGAGGCTGGTTTCTTGTGAGAGCTCTCTCCTTGGTGTGTAGACACTGTCTTGTCCCTGTGTCCTCACATGGTCATCCCTCTGTGCGTGTGTGTCCTCATCTACTCCTCTTGTAACAACACCAAGCCTACTGGATCAGGGCCTACCCTAGTGACCTCATTTTACCTTAATCCTCTCTTTAAAGACCCCACCTCCAAATATAGTCCCATTCTGAGGCACTGGGGAGTAAGGCTTCAACATAGGAATTGTAGGGGACATAATTCAGCCCATGATACTTGGTGACGCTGTCCAAGGAGACCAGACTCTTCCAGGCACAACTTATTTCTTTCACTTGCCCCTCGGCATCCTGCATTTAATTGGCATCTCATAAACATGTGTTGTTGCTCAGTGAATGTACTCGGTGAGGCATTTTAGCACCCAGCTGAGAATTGTAGCTGGTGAGGCATTTCAACACCCACCTTCGTACAAGGCATGGGGGGGGACCACAGACCTAAATGAATGCCTAGGCCGGTGGTAATTAGTAGACACAGGAAGGTGCTCATGAGCTCTTTGGACCGATGGCCCCCTTCAGTAACAGAGGGCAGATTTCCAGACCAGCCCTCCGTGGACGGGTTTCCTGAGTATTCCAGTGCTAACATTCAGAGTTGAGGCTATCAGATTTGAAAACCTGTACCTGGTATAGCCAATAGCATTCCTAGTGTAGTTGGAGGAGGTGGTGGTGGTGGTAGGGGAACAACATACAAAGGAAGGGTCCTCAGTGGGAAGGTTGTAGATCTATAGGGAGGGGAAGTGAGCAGGGCCGAGGGTAATGTATCAGTACATGGGATTGTCGATCCATATCCACACCAAGAGCTGCCCATAAACAGATAATACTCATAAATAATATGTGCCAACTGTGAACACACTTTTTTTTTTCAGATAAAACACAAATACATCACAAATTACAACAAAATGAGTAGTACCTATTTTGGCACATTGTACATCCCCATTCTAAGAATGCTGTGGTAGATTGCAATCATGTGGGGCTATATGAAGTTTTTGATATATCCAAAAGGAGTTCTGTTGCTCCATATGGTTGACGATGAGTGATGTCTGCCGCTGCTTGGAGCAGATGGCTCCCAAGATGAATCTTGATGGCAAATGACAGGAGCCGTGATAAGCAGAATAACGTCTGCTTCAGACACAACTACACAACACTCAGACCAGAAATTTTAGGACAGGAAACTGTTCTAAAATATAGACTTTATTATCATTCAGGTATAGGATGGGCAGCAAATCCGAAGGTGGCTGCCATTAAGAAGGTGGTTTGTACATGAGATTTACAGCAGTGTGATTATACTGAACAAGACTGTATTGCATACTTGAAATTTTCTGTGAAACAAAGAAATTGGTAATTCTTGGGGATGATAGATATTTGTTCATCAGCTGCCTTGTGGCAATTTCACAATATATACGTATATCAAAACGTCAAATGTACACCTTAAATATATACAACTTTTATTTGTCAATTTTATCTCAATAGAGATGGAGGAGTAGAGACAGTTGGCAGTCCCCAAGGGAGGGGGCACACCATGCCATGCACAGCCATGTGGGGAAGCAGCAGCTGGATTGGTCAGGAGGCAGAAGGAATGGGGGAAACATGGACAAGAAACTTTATTGTGGTTTTTGTGGGAAAGGAAGGGTGAGCAGGCTTACCACTGGCCACTGTGAATAGTTTCAGCAGGTTCCAGGGCATTGGGGCTGTCTCAGTTGTGTGGCACCTGGTCCTGGGGAGATTTGGGCAGGTGTCCCAGAATATGAGCGTCCCATAAAGGAGGCGGTGGGGAGCGTGGGCTCTGGTTCGTTTGCATTCGTTTGCATTCGAAAGGCATCTTCCCCCTGCGTGTTGTTTGCTGTCTCTAGGAACTGGCTAGCCCTGGGAGGGGCCAGTCCTTTTAGGGTCAGCAAAACACCATGATGTGAACGTATCATAAATACAGAAACCAGGAAATTAGTTATTATGGGAACCTTCCCATGTTAAAGGACACAATCCCTACTTTCATTCAAGGAGATGCTTGGAGCTAGGGGAAGGGGATCTCGAAATATCATGGTGTGGAAACTTGCTGTCTTCCAGAAGCACATGGACTTGTGCTTTGCTTTGAAAGAGAAGCTCTGTTGCCTCACCCAACCTTTTTGGAAACAGCCCACCGTATACATATGGCTTTACTTGTGCAGTAGAAGCACCTGTTTTTAATTACTGGAAAGCATAAAAATGGCATATCTTGACAGTTGGCTGCATCATTCCCTGATTGTGACCAGATACATTTCCAACCTTCTTGTTCCTATTTACAATACTTTCAAAACCTCAAATTACATTGGAAGTTTCCTTACCAAGTCTTTGACACTCTCTGGGTTGGGGGGTGCGGGGAGGCATCTTTCCTAATTTAGTGTTCACCTTTTAAAGTAGCCTTTTGGAAACCTTTCCCTTCTGTAAATCTTGGCATCAAGTGCAACCCCGCATGCCTTGCTTTCTGGCTATCGAGAAAGATGACTAGATCCACAAAATGCGCACAGCAATGGAGGTTTCCCTTCTACTGCGTTTATTCCCAGAAATGCTTCCTTTCCACTCAGAACTCTCTAGGAAAGAGAGTTCCAGTGAAGCTTTCTGGTTGTTAAGGATGATGTCCTTTATGTAGCATGTGACTCTGTGCAACAGAGGAAACAGAGCTCAGATTCTGGAGCCTGCCCAGTGTTGCATGGCAGGAATGAGTGGTCCTGCCCCAAGGAGACCTTCTCTACCAGGTGTGGTGGGCCAAATAATGGCCCTCCAAATATCAGGCTCCAATCCTTAGAACGCATGAATGTGACCCTAAATGGGAACAGGGACTTTCCAGATGTACTTAAGTGAAGGATCTGAGATGAGACCATCCTGGATCATGGTGGCCCTAAAGTGAACGACCAGTGTTCTTAGAAGAGACAGAAGAGGAGACGCAGACACAGAGGAGAAGCCACGTGAAGATGGAGGCAGAGATGGGAGGGATGCAGCCATAAGCCCAGGGACACCTGAAGCCCCCAGAAGCTGGAAGAGGCAGGAAGGATCCTCCCCCTAGCCTCAGAAGGGAATGTGGCCCCATTGTTTAGAAATCACCTCCAAACTATAAGTAAATCAATGTTTTGTTTTGTTTTTTTAAAATCATATCTCTCTGGCTAGCAGGTAAGATATAAACTCTTGTCAACAGCATGGCTTAGGCTTTTCCACTCCCAGGTGATGGTCTCAAAAAGGGCCTCACCCTACTCATGAGGGATCTTGCCTAGAGATGCATCAACCACCTCCGTGGGCAGAGTTTGCAGATTTTGTGGTGATGTCCCACCCACAGATCACCCACTCCGTGGCTTCATGGCCATGACCATGGTTGACTTGCACCAGGACAAAAGTTAAGAGCCAGTCCAATAACTAAGGGAAGGGGATGGACTTCATGCTCTAGGTGTTGGTTGAGTACATAAAAAGCTGATTTCATCAAGCTTCGATCATCGAGACATATCGTCAAGATGTGTCTACCATCTTCTCCTAAAGGACCATGCTGTGGAGGCAGTAGGAGAAGGGAGTGAAGCCAGCGGGCAAGCTGAAACAAAGAAATACCCAAAACTCAGAGAGAGAAAAGGTAGGAACAAGAACATCCTGCATTGCTATGTGCTTCTCCACCCAGCACAGCTCATTCTCGGGGACAAAGCCAACAGACAGAGTGAGATTGCCCAGTGTTGGGTAATTGGATTTGGGAAGTCAGAAAATTCCACAGGATGATGGAAGTAATTCATCACCTCTGAGGTTGGCGTCTCTGAGCTCCCACTTGTCCGCAGCCAGGGCAGCCGCCAAGTCCTGCTCATTCACACCTCCATCATATTCCCCCGCCTGAAACTCTTCAATAGAACTTTCATTTTCAAGATCAACATCATTTCCTCCAAGTGGAGATAATTTCGTGACAGGCATTTATTACTGCATGTGTGCTGTGAATGGGGGGTCTACTCGATCATGGTTAGATTCCTCTTCCAGGTATGGGATGCTTTCACTGAGAGCCGAGAAGCAAAAAATAATATCAGGCCACTTTGTGAGACACTCAAGGAGCTCTGAGCCAAGGGAGAAAGGTGGATTAAGGATCCTTAAGCACTTAATTAGGCAGTTGTTATGACCGATGTACACAGAAATGAGAGGAAAGAACTAGAAAAACAGGACAGGGAAGGACCCATAGGATGAGTTGAGGAGAGAAAAGTAAACCAGGCAGATAAAAACTCAGGAGTCCAAAAGCACACCAACTCTTTGCTGGAATCTTCCAACTGTACCTCGAAGTGAGTTTTCCTAAGCACTTCCTAGGTAATCTTTTCTTCCATAGTCCTAAAAGACTCACATTCCTGGCCTTTCTAATGAATCATTTCACATGGGGATACTGTCAACACCAACTGGCCCAGGTTTTAAAATTTTGGTTCTACTCCAATACTGAACATACTCAAAACCCTTGGACATAATTCCCATTATGAGAATCTGTGAATTTGTTGACAAACTGACCTTCCACATAGCTTATGGATGGTTGAGATGTCATGGGGCAATCCTTCCTGGGCAAATAAACGGGGTCATGATTTTATGGATTTCCATGCTACTTTTTTTCTTTCTCCTACACCACTACACTGCTCAAGGTCTATAATGGGTTGAATTGTTCCCCCGAAAGATATGTCCTGCATCCCAACCCTTGGTACCTGGGGATGATGGCCTTAATTCAGAAAAGGGTCTTTGCAGATGCTATTAATGTAAGAATCCCAAAATAGGGTAGACTCAAATCCAATGACTCATGTCCCCATAGCAGACGGAGGAGAAGAGAAACGTAGAGAACAAGTCCATCTGAAGACAGGCGGAAATTGGAATGATGCATCTAGAAGCCCAGAAATGCCAAGGATGGCCAGCAGCCACTGAAACTGGGAGAGAGAAACATGGGACAGATTCTCCCCTCACAACCCTCAGAAGGAACCAATGCTGCCAACACCTTGATTTTGGAGTTCTGTCCCCCACACTGAGAAAGAATACATTTCTGTTGCTTGAAGGCACCCAGTTTGTAGACATTTGTCATAGGATTTTCAGAAAACTAAGGCAAACTTCACAGCGCAATTCTTTTTCCCATTCAAGGACTCTCCTGAGCCCCCCACGAATCACTCCACCACTTGAAATGCCACCCCCCTTTCTTACACTTCTGTTGTGGACTCCATACATGTGTTCTGTTTCCATAGATACTTTATTATTCAGTCACACATGTCAGCTCCTGGAGAAGGAGGATGAGGTCTTAGTACTTTTTACGTAACCTTCCTCACATTTGGAAAATGCTAAATAAACACAATGTCCACGGAGGCAATGAATTGGCAGATGCTCAGAGCAGGATGTGTCCCACCTAGTGATGAATTTCTGCTACTGATGGCAGCCGAGTGGTCTCCAGGAATTAATTCTTTCTGTGCATGGTCCACGTTTAATTTTGAACCTCCTCAATGGTTTCCTGTCAGATTGGGTTATGTTTACCTACTTCGCATTCCACCCTGGTTCCTGATAGGACTTGGCTATGTGGAGACTGACATCTTCGGTCGCTTAAACAGCCCCAGCAGCTGAACTCTGTGGCTGACGGATATTGATCACCTTCTCATGAGGTTATTGGATGATGGTGAGTGAGTCCGATGTTTTCTGGTTGCCATGGGAAGCCTTCATTCCATCCAGCTAGGAAGGCATTGCTCTGCCACCCAGTGATGGGGGAGAGAAGAGACACCTAAACACACAAAACAGAATTTGAGAGATGAATCACCAAACCTCCCTATTTATATTTAGATAGGAAGCTTATAGGACTCTCTCAGATGGCTCAGGTTGGGGTGTCCATTTAGAACACTATAGAACATTCTAAATTCTCTGTTTCTTGAGAAATACCTTGGGTGTTGGAGAAGAGGAGGCAACCATATGTCCACAGAAATGTTCTGTAGTTTTTCTGTTGTCAGGATGCTGGAAAATAGAATATGAAATGTCCTCACCCATAATTATTTGCTTTGCTGGACTCTGAATGAGTCATTGAAAGTCTACCAAAATCAATGAAGAGATGGGCCAGGCTGGCTTTTGGAGATTATCGGCTTACACCATGGGATTACTCTTTCCCCAAGTGACTAATGAGAACCCAGCAGGTGTATCATCATCTATTTCTTTTTTCTTTCTTTTTCTTCTTTTTTTAAAGATTTTATTCATTTATTTGATAGAGAGAGAGAGCACAAGCAGGGAAGGGGCAGAGGGAGAGGGAGAAGCAGACTCCCCTCCCAGCAGGGAGCCCGACGTGGGGCTCGATCCCAGGACCCCGGGACCATGACCTGAGCCGAAGGCAGACACTTAATGACTGAGCCACCCAGGCGCCATTCATCATCTATTTCTGACACGATGACAAAACTTGGTCGAGATGGAGTGATATACACCTTTAGGAATGTGTCCACGAGATTCAGAGTTTACAGTTGGAAAGAAGAGAGATAAACATTTTCATGGGGGCCTCATGACTTGGAAAAACCAGTTACAACATGCTCAGGAAAAGAAAAGAAATGTTTATGTAATAGAGCACCCCAAAAGGGTAGACAGCTATATGATTCTATGGGATGAGGAAGAAAAATCTGTCACATCATTGGGTCTCTATGGATCTTTTTGGCCATGTATCAGTTTGGGAATTAGACTGTAGAGTTTGAGACGTTTTTCCAAAATGATTTAAAATAGTATCACTAGCGGCACGGCTGGCATAAAATATGCATCTCTAGCTGGGACATGATCTCATGAAATGTCTACATCCAAGGGTGTCATTTGAGTGTTTGTATCTACATCTTAAAAATCTCAAACCTGGACCAAAACAGGAAAGGTTCAATGGTCGCAAACTTTCACCTCACCGATTCCATTTTCTGCTGGATGGCACAGGCCATTCTAAGAAATAAACTAAACTAAATAAACTAAAGAAATAAACTAAAATAAAATAAACTCTCCCCCTGCCTCTCCTACTACGTGTGCTCTCTCTCTCTGTATCTCAAATGAATAAATAAAATCTTTAAAAAAAAAAAAGAAATAAACTAAAAGACAATAAGAACAGATGTCTCATACAGAGTTGCATGCAACTCTCTGTTGCCGGAGTAACAAATCTATGGCTATATGCTGTCAGTCCAGCACAATTCCTAATACTCAAGGAGGACCCTCCAATTTGGTTGTGCCTGACACCGTTTATGAACCTAATTCCTTTTGCAGTTTCTAAGAGCAAGAGTGCTGTATGCTCGTCTTCATTGTGAAGGGTCACAGTAGCTTAGCTCCTTTGGTATTTTCTAAAGTAATTTAGAAGGTGTACTTACACCAGCATCATTCCCCTGCACAGTCTTCCATTGAACGACACGGCTCTATTTCTCCTACAGCAACCCACTGCAAGCGTTTATTTTGGGATAAGTAGATTTTCCCAAAAGCTAAAATAAGCCTTTGCAAAGCACCGAGAAGCCCATGACAAGTAATTGACAATGAGCTGTTTGTTAGGTTTTTGGCAGCTCAAAGCAATTTCACCTTTTTTTTTTTTTTTTTTTTTTTTTTTTTTTTTGCAAAAGCTCCTGTGCGTGGGCCTTCTTGGTAAAGTCTGTGGCTCCATCATAGGATTAAACTCAAGACACAGCCGGAAGAAAGTGTCTAACTTTTTCAAAACAACACAACACTCAGGAAATGAAACTTAAGACTTCCCTTGGAAATTCATGCTATGAGACAGAGTTCATTCTAACGAGTCAGAATTTCTTCTTAATCTCTAAATCCAAACCACAGGTATAGTTGAGGGCTGCTGTCTAGTGAAGACAGTGCCCTCTTCTTTGTCAACCTCATAGTCACCACCAACCTCCACTCAATTTCTTACAGCTTTCCCTGGATGGCTTCTACTCACAGGCTTGCAAGTCCAAACGCTCACGGGATGTGCTTCCTCGTGGTATCTGCCCCCTCTCTCTTGGGCATTCTATCCATTGGCTTCCCCATCCTCTGTCAGCTCCCACTCTGGGCTTCCATGATTCTGCTCAGTGTTGGGACCACCTTCTTCTTCTCCGCCTCATGTTCTCTTGATTTCTCCCTCCTGTTCTTCCTCTTTTCTATTCCCAGATGCCAGGATTCCTCCAGACTTGGGTTCTTCTCCCTCTTCTTGGCCACATGAATAGTATCTACCTAAAACTCCCATTACAGTGAGGGGAGGGGAAAGGGACTTAGGTGGGCATCAGGACAGGCTCTGCTACAAAGTTGGGCATCCTTTGGCCCACATATACACCCCACAGTCAGGGACGGATGAACACTGCCAAGGGACAGCCCTTGGGTGTCATCTTTCTATGTCTTATGCCAGAATGTCCCAAAATACATTCCACAGAACACTAAATCAGAGAGAAGGTCAGCAGATATCACAAGACTCCACCCATAAATGTTGAAGAGACATTTCTTGTTGGACTTCCTCTCCTTAGGAGTTCATAGTGGACATTTACTATATTAGAGCTGTGAGATGCCCCTCAGTATAGACACCTGTTGACTGTTTAACCCCATGCATTAATATGCTTAGCCTACTCAGCCATAGAAATATATCCTACATACAGTTGATTCTTACACTGGTGTACTTTCCTATCATAATACATTTTATATTATATATGTACTATCATATATCTATCATAATACATTTCATATTATATATGTACTAACTTGAGACTCTGAGGATATTGAGTCATATATATACAGTTTATTCACATCCATCATATGAAAGTTTCATTGTTCCCCTGAACATTCTGGGCAATCGTGATGGAAGCTGATTGTTTCTCTTCTAATTAACACAGCCTTTCTGTATACCCAGAATAACATGATTAACTGGATTCCCACGTATTAAATCCCAGTCATGTTTCTGCCTGCCTCCAGGAGATCAGAGCCAGGTCATCTTAATTGGAATGTTGGGTGTTCCCCAACTCTTCAGTTAAACAGTTATAGACAGGCTCTTGGTTTGCATTCAACAGATGGCTGGCCGCATCCATTTGGCAAGACGTGAGTGTGGATTTATCAGTTTTAAATCTCGGGCAGACTTATTTCTGGTACCATCAAGTTCTTAGCGGGAAGATGCCACACGGATGCCCCCATCTGAAACATGATCCTGAACAGACTGTAGGGGCTATTTCTCTCCTTCTTTCAGCCTATCCAGAGTGTCACCAATCTGTAGGAACCTACTTGCCTTCCTCGTTCCCTTCCAATTAACTATTTATGGGCAAAGAAAGCCGGGCACCTTGTCCCCAGCATTCTGACTCTGATGGTAGTCAAGGCTGACAGTTGTCATTGGTTACCCTGTTGATTCAGAAGGTGCTCCATCATGGAGATTCCATGCTAACAGAGGAAATCCCAATTTAAGTTGTCTTTTCCTCCAGTAGAAGTCAGAACCTATGTGTGTGCTGAAGTCCCTGCATGTTAACTCCATTACTTTGCACACCTTGCTTCCTCTGCTGGTTGAGTTTGCCTCACGCTTTTGGACATTATATTAAAGAGATACTTTAAAAAAAATATTATATATTTGTGGGGCGCCTGGGTGGCAAAGTCAGTTGGCCGTCAGACTCTTGATTTTTTTCAGTTCGGGTCATGATCTCAGGGTCCTGGGATCGAGCCCCACGGTCAGGCTCCATTCTCAGTGCAGGGTCTGCTTCAGATCCTCTCCCTCTCCTACCCTTCCCCCTCTCTCTGTCTGTCTGTCTGTCTGTCTCTCTCTCTCTCTCAAAAAATATATTTGCTCCTTAACTAAATTAAAACTAATCTAGTCAAAAACAGTTGACTGCTTTCTGTAGCCAAACCCCAGGATTTTATTACAGTCTGTAAAGTTGAATTGTGAGGGGGCCACTTTCCTTTAAAAGTCTGAATTTCCCACGAGCGCATCTTTATGGATGCCTGATGTTCTCAGTAAAACTTCCCTCTCTTGTTCACACAGTACTTTTAATTATACCATTGACACACACCCCCGTTGCCCACGTCTTCTACAAAAAGATAAACATCTTCATAATAAACATCTTCCGTTTGTCCTATTTTAGGAACACAGTGGTTTCTTCTGAGAACAAAAATGATAAGCACCCACCACTACTCCTTCAGAGGGAGCGATTTTTGAAACTTCCATGCACTTCACATTCCTGTACCTAGCTCACTTTTCAAAATCTCTTTGGCATCTTTGTTTTTCTGTTGTCACTCTCCTGTGAGCTGTTCTTTCCAATTATAATGGTCTCCTAAATGGTTTCCCCACTTCTACTCTCGCCCCACTGGAATCGGGGGATGCAGAAGAGTGACCTTCTACTTCCCATGCCTCCACCGGGGTCTCATTGCCTACAATCCAAAGTCCTTGGCCACCTGTCCATCTCTTCCTCAAGTTTCCCCAGCCATGCATCTTCCATGACACACCATGTGTCCTGCAGCTGGCCTGGATTCCATGTTGTTCTGCAAACAGGACCCTCGTAAATAACAGTCGCCCTGGCTTCCAGAATTCCCTCTGCCTTGGATATTCTTTTTTTTAAGATTTATTTATTTATTTGAGACAGAGAGAGAGTATGCGTGAGTGAGTGGAGGGAGGGGTAGAGGAAGACAGAGAGAATCCTCAAGCAGACTCCCCATTGAGCACGCAGCCCAACCTGGGGCTCGATCCAGGGCCCTGAGATCATGACCTGAGCCAAAATCAAGAGTTGGATGCTTAACTGACTAAGCCACCCAAGTGCCCTTGTCTTGGACATTCTTTTCTGCCCTTCACCGGGGCAAATGCTACCTCTTTTCCAACCTCTGCTCCAGATTCTTTTCACCTCTGCACCTTCTCTTTAACTTTTTCTCATGGGTTTTGTTTTCCTCATTCCAGCCTCTAACTTCATCCAGGGAGTCCTTCACTGCCCCCTCCCAGTATCTCAACTAAGAGGCTCATTTCCATGTCAGTTCCCAGATCAATCTGGACCTGAGCAAGGGAGCTTTAAAGCAGACCACAGAGAAAGCCCTTCTTGTAGCAGCACCTTCATGGAGAGGGTAGAATTATGTTCCTTTTCTCAGTAGGCTGCCTGATTAGGGAGCACTTTGGTGCTGATCTCTAGATGCTGACTTGGACCCTACGTCATCGTCCACCATGCCCTTTGTAGTCAGTCGGTCTTCTAAAGTAAGAGATTGCTGCCTCCGAATTACTGAGCCCAAATACTGAGCCCTTCCTCCTGTGTCCATGTTCTTTCTTCCTGGAGCCTCAACCCTGACTGGGAATCTGGAGTTCTGTTAACTGGACCATATCTTTATGCCTTCTTTGTGTCCTGTCCCCAAGGCTGGAGAAGTTCTTCACATATCATGCATGCATGTTAAATGGATGCATGAATGCATGAATGCAAGCATGAGGAAACAGATGATGGATTGATGGATGGATGGCTGGTTGGATGCTGGGTGGCTGGATGAATACGTGGATGTGTAAATGGGTAGATAGTTGGATAGGTGGATGGTTGGATAGATAGATGGATGGATGGGTGGGTAGATGGTTGGGTGGATGATTGGAGAGATGAGTGGATGGATGGATAGATGGATAGATTGATGGCTCATCCAATGACAAAAGTCTCCCTGCCTCAATTTCCAGAGTTTTCCTGCCTGCCTTTCCCTCACCAGGCTCCATCCCCCTGGATGCTTTGTCACTTCATCTTGGCAGCCTGATGCCATTCATCTGCTTGAACAATTATTTGAAACTGTGGGGTTGCAGGCAAGCCTGGTTGATGCACAGCACTAGGTGGACTGTCCTCACAGATATACTAAGGTTTGGATCTCCAGCCCTAACTTTGCTAAGAGTACACTACCAGGTCTCACTAAATGGGGCCAAAATGCAACTGTCAGCCACAGAAGCTCAGATGTAAACAGCTAATTTGGCACCCTTGATTTTCTGTGGCTCCTCCATGGGACTCAGGTGTGGCATGAGCTGTGGCCGTAAGAAGACTTGTGCCTTTGGTCTGGTCAGATACAACCACATCTGATCTAAATAAATACCATTGTTTTAATTTTTCTCCTCCAATTCTTTCCTAGTGTATTTTCCAAGCATAGGTTTTTTGGATCCCTTCTCTGACATATCTAAGTTTACTCTCACAGATGCACACCATACATCTCAAGCCACTGTTTCAAAATTAGGTGATGGAGCCAAGTGAGTATTTTAGTATCCAGATGGCCATAACCAGAGATGGCTCATCCTTACTCTGGCTATTTTTCCCAGAAGGGCGAAGTAACAAAATGAGGATTTCTGTGCCTACACTTGTTCAGGACAGTGAGTTCCCACAGAGAAAAAAAAAAATACTTGTTGCAGGGAAGTTAAAGGAGAGAAAAAGACAACATTCAGTTCAGTTTTCATTAATTTATTCCCAAGGAACTATGGGAAGTGACAGGGCAACAAATGAGTGTACAAGAACAGAAACTACACTGGAAATCATTTAGGATGCTCAGACCAGACCGATTTGTCAACAGGCCACTTAGACGGTGTCTCACAAGGAAGTTCGATCATCACTTTGAGCTGTTTCTAGGCCACCAAGGATGCTCCACAGCTCGAAGGAAAAAATCAGTCAGACCACTCTCTTCCTGGGGTAAAGTAGAGAGGGAGAAGGTCCTTTGGGGTCAGATTGTTCTTCCAGAAGCCCAAAATGGCAGCTGGTAATGGTAGTGATGATGATGATGGCAATGATGATGGTGATGATCATGTGATGGTGATGATGGTGGTGGTGGTGGTGATGAGGACACTTTATGCTAAGCTATGAGGCACATATCAAAAAAATAGATCATGCACACTTCAGCTTTAAGTTTTCATGTAAGATCTCTTTTGGTCTGAATAAACACAGTTTAAGGCAAATATCGAAATGCTTCTCCCAGAGTTTGGGCTATGGATTTTGTGAGGAATGGAATTGTGTTTCAAAAGCTAACATTTTTTTGAGTGCCCCTGGGCATCCCTTGATGACCACAGACCAATAACTGAACACTATTATTGAATGTGTGTGGCAGGGCGTGAGAGGGAGAGAGAGGTATTACTTGTCTCTGCTCTTCTTGGCTGACATGGCATCAGTATCCAGTAAATATTGGTTGAATATATAAAGTGGTGATGACTTAACTATGATTTTCCAAAGAAGTGAAAGCCAATCAAATTCAGGAGTCATCCACTTTTATGTATTACTCCATCAGTTCATATCTTTCCCCCAAAGATTTAACCAGGAAGATATTCATCTGTATGAAATGAGACTGTATAAATTGATGTGAAAATCACCATGGAAAGATACTTCTGCTGAGAAACGCTTTGTTCAACAGCAGTTGTTGAATGTCCTTTAAAATTAGGTTTTCAAAGAAGGAAGTTGAACATTTTGCATCTTTTCAGATACGATTATCCTGGGTGATCAGAAGTGATTCAAGGAATGTACAAAATTAACTCCCATAAATTGAACCTTGTCAGTATTGAGACTTGGGGCTGGGTTCCATGTGTCTGAGCACCTGCTGTTGTGACATGGGGATTCTTGTGCTCCTTGTACAGATGGTAGTGTGAGTTGAATAAAGCTGACATTGTGAAGTGAGGTTAGACCTTCAGGCTGTATTGCCCAAGTTAAAAAAAAAAAACAAAAAACGTTGTAGTTTTTTTTTTTTTAAAGTAACTGAGCTATAAGCATGTCATATATGAGGGCAGATCAATGACATTGGTCTCTCATTGCTATTCATTCTTTTAATAAACAAACCAACGAGTGAGCCAACAGAGGGAATACTCAGAATAGAATATTTCCTCCCACAAAGAAAGATGAACAGAAGGAAGCTATCGTGTAGAATTGTCTGATGTGACAGGTAGAATGCCACCCTTCACTTCCAAAGCCCCATTCTCTGCAACCAATATTTGTGCTTTATCATATACACCTTTGTGTCCATCTCCCCATCACCTTTCCACCAGGTGGCTTTCAGCATTGACTGGCAGCCTGCTGCCGATCTGAAAGGAAATGAAATATGCTGGGTTTAACAAGTCAATCGCTAGGTCAACAATAAGTGGAACATTCTGCCTACAGGCTGCGTGGTGTGTGTGTGTGTGTGTGTGTGTGTGTGTGTGTGTGTGTGTGTGCGTGCGCGCGCGCGCCAGGTACGGCAGAAAGGCTGCTGAGCAGGGCTCTGAGGGATGCACACTTGCTGCAAGACTCCTCCTGGCATTTCTGTTTCAGTGTAGATGATATCCATTAAGACACCCTCCACATTTCATTCCCAAGCATCCCAGCAGAGCCTGCACCAAGATGGAGCTATGTGGTCCTAGAAGATCACTATTTATATGACCCCTAGGGTAGGATATATCGATTTTATCAACCCTTAACACAATGATAATATCAAGTATGACATCACTTGTGTAAGGTTTGTACACCCTGAAAATTACTTTTAATCTTTTTCCATGGAAAGTTTTCTTTGGTAAGCACTAATTTCAGACGCGGCTCCTCATTTTATGACCAGATGTTCCACCTTCACAAGACATGAGTAATACTGTGTTATGCATTCAGTGTTTCTGATTTCTTCACCCCTTGTATTCTCACAGGTTCCAACTCGGGTTAGTTTCAATTTTCTTAATGCACAGTCTTTACACTTTCCTTCTGTGATGGTCCACTCGTGAAAATGTTCTCAGGGTATTGTTTTTTGCAACTGTGTTGATTTCAGCCCCCATTTTGGGGGAAATACTTTCTCTGGGGTCTATTTCTTTCAACCCTTAAATTATTTTATTTTTCTGTCTTCTTGTATTTCTGGCTTTCACTGCTTGGTAGACGTCAGTTGTAAGCCTTACCATCCAGCCTTTGTAATTTGTTATTTTTTGTTCTTCTCTGGCTGCTTTTAATAGACTATTTTTTTGTCTTTGGTATTCTGAAGTTTCATATGATGTGTATGTGTGCATTTATTTTTAGTCTTCCTGAGACTGATGTTATTTCCTGTTCACGTGGGTTGCTGCCTTTTCAATTCTGGTTGATTCTCAACCATCATCTCTTCAAATATTCCTGTTGGCTTAGGAATCCAACTCTCTCTCTGTCTTTCTAACATTCATTAACTCTTCTTCTTGTACCTTCAGCAATTCTTCACATCTCTTTCACGTGTTTAATTTCTATGTCCCTCTGTGCTGGCTTCTGGATCACTGAGCCCTCCAGTTCACTAATTCTCTCTTCGGTTATGTCTGATCTACTTTTAAACCCCATCCAGTGAGTTTCAAATGTCACTGTTAGCATTTTTCATTTCTTGGAGCTTAATTTGAAAAAGTGAGTTTTCAAATCAAGCTTGCTTTGCTTTCTTCGAGTTGGTCCCACTACCATCTGTAGCCAATAATTCAGACCTCTGAAATCCTTGTTGCTCTGTTCCTGTGTCATGCCCACTGGAACTGGCTCACAGTGACTTGAGTCCTTATGGGTTTAGTGAGCTTTACATTTGAACGACTCATTTTCCTTGTGCCCAGAAGAAAGGGACATTCCTCCAGAGAAGATATGTGTTTGGTTCTTCTGGGTGTCTCTATGGGTTTGAAACTCAGCCTGAATGCATGATATAATGATGTTATTCATCCTGAATAGTTAGGTCCCTTTGCTGTAGAAGTTGTTGTATCTTTGATATTTCAAATTTCATCACTGTGCCATAGGACAGTATCAATTCAGGAACATTTTAAACTAAATTTAGAGTTTGGGATTTTGGGGGGAGGAGTGCTAGCTAAGTGGTGTGAATTTCTCCTAATACTCTGCAAGAGGGTACATGGATGTTTAGAAATTCTCAGGAACTTCCCTTTGCCTAATTGGCTTAGTGCCAATGTTTCTCTTCTGCAGATTAGCGTGGAGCCCAAGTTTACATCTTGTCCACTCTTATATTGAGAGTATAGTCAGTGTCTCTCCAACCCCTTAGTGTTAGAACCTCTTTACATTCTCAATGATTGACGACCCCAAATTTGTCTGTGTAATTTATATCAATTCATATTTACTGCATTAGCAATTAAAACTGAGAAGATTTGGGGGGTCCCTCACTGGCTCAGTTGGTAGAGCATGTGACTCCTGACCTCGGGGTTGAGTTCAAGCCCCACATTTGGTGTATAGATTACTTAAAAATAAAATCTTAAAAAAATTGAGAAGATTTTTACCCATCTGTTGATTGGTATATTTAAAGGTAATGATGGGGCGCCTGGTGGCACAGTCAGTTGAGCATCTGACTCTTGATTTCGGCTCAGGTTGTGACCTCAGTGTCCTGAGATTGAGCCCCGCGTCGGGCTCCATGCTGGGCATAGAGTCTGCTTGCCCCTCTCCCTCTGCTCTTCCCTCTATTTTCTCATAAATAAATAAAAAAAAGTCTTAAAAAAATAAAAGTAGTGATAATAAAACCATTACTTGTTAACACAAGTAATGCATGCTTTATGGTAAGCATATTATATTCTCACTGTATGAAAAACATATAGTCTTATTATATGATGAATCTATTGTATTCTTACACTATAGGATATAGATGTTCTGTGTATTACAGTCTCAGTAATGTGATAATATTAGTGATAAAAATAGCTTTGTTTTACACTTTTGCCAATCCCTTTGCACACTCATAGATGCTTCTGCTTTCTATCCCCATCACATTTCTCCCAAAAAGTCCACTGGACACTTGGAAGAGAATGAAAAAGATAAATGTCATCTCCAAGTTACTATGAAAATAGTTTTGACTCAAGGAACCCCCCCCAGGGTTCCCTGTACCACACTTTGAGAATCGCTGGGGTAGAACCTCAGAATTGTGGCTCAGGGCAGGAAAATCCCCCCTGTTAGACTTCCCACCCTGACAAGGCCATAAAGCCTTTGTCTTCTCTTTCTGGAGATGTGAGGAGACATTAAAAATGAGGTTTAATTTTGACCAGGTCGCTGACTACCCTCTGGGAAAAGGTGGCTCCGAGGCTCCCATTACTTCTCTGCATCCCTGCCTCCCTCGAGACCGTGGCGGATGATTCTGTGCCATCCCACCAGTGCTGCGATGCTTTTAATAAGATAGGCTCATCCAGCACATTCAGTTTGTTTCAGTAGGCATGTTGGGTCAAATAACCTCATCTTCCCTGTGACCAGAAATAAAACTCACTCATATTAAGACACTTACGCATGACAGATTGCAGAAGACAAAGGAGAAAATAAAGACATTAAGGATTTAAATTATAGAGCAGAAGGAAAATCTAATGGCTGTATAATCAAATCCATATCCATAAAATACACATTATGTTTTTTTTAAACCATATATTAGCTCAAAATCAAAACATCATTAATCCAAACAGTGTAAACATGATTAACCATATTTTTGGCCATAATGTCATGAAGTTAGAGTTTAATCACAAGAAATTAACAAACAAAGCTACTGTGGGACTGGCATTTTAAAACTCTCTTTTAAAGGGCTTTGGGTAAGGGAAAAAAATGGAAATCAATACCATTTCAGAAATTTGGGGGATATGGCAAAAATTACTCTCACTAGGCGCCAAGGGGGGTTGACTGTTTTGGAATGAATTTAGTTTTTAATCTAATGAATGGAGCACCAGATTGAGGAATTTTTAAAGAGAAACCTAAGTTTCAAGAAAGCAAGAAAATGATTTTTTTAATTAGTAAAGGAGGAATTTACTACATGAGTATGTAGATGAAGAGCAGAAATGATAGATCATTTACTGGGAATATAAAATCTAAACTTGTTCCCAAAGCCTTACAGGGGTCTGAGTGACATGGACACAAGCTAGGTGTTTGTCCCCTCCATTTCAGACACTTGGACCTCCTTGCTGTGCAGGGATTGCAGTCTGCCTCAGGGCCTTTGCACTGGACGCCCCCCTCCCCCCTAGAACTTATGATGCCCAGAGATGAGCATCACTGGCTACTTCTGCCCTCTCTCACCTGCATTCAAATGTTACCTTGTCATGTACTCTTTATCACTGTTAATTCTTCAACCTGTTTAACCAAGATTTGGTAGTGCACATCGGGACATGTTATGCATTTCCTACACATGCACAGACACGTGTTTATTTTCGGTACTTGCCCACTGATACATTTCACCATCTGTATCACTATCAGTATCCACTAAGTGGATGCTATTGTGTCCATTGCTTTATGTCCACCTTCTAGAACACTGTGTGGTCTAAAAGAGATGCCCAATAAATATTTTTTAAGAAGTGTGCAGTAGGGGTGCCTGAGTGGCTCAGTTGGTTAAGCATCTGCCTTCTCAGGGTCCTGGCATCAAGCCCCGCATCGGGCTCCCTGCTCGGCGGGGAATCTGCTTCTCCCTCTCCCTCTGTGCTCTCTCTCTCTCTCTCTCTCTCTCTCTCTCTCTCTGTGCTCCAAATAAATAAATAAAATCTTAAAAAAAAAAAAAGAAGTGTGTGTAATATAGCAGAGACTTAGTTTTCTGGAAACAAAAAATTCACATAAACCCTGGAAAGCAATTTGAAAAGAAGGACAAAGTGCACGTACCCAAAACAGACTTGGAAATGGTGCACTAATCATGAAAATCAAGGTGATTTGCAATGGTCTATGCAAATGCCTCTGGAAACCAGAATTAAAGGAACAATTCCAGGAAAAGCACGCACTACCAAAATTTAGCAAAGCAAAGTAAATGTTCCTAAATCAGTTTCAATGATGAAATTTGGAAAGATCTACCTCTGCATAAAAATGCTCCAGCTCATAGAATGCTTAATTAAGTTCTCTGAAACCTTCAAGGATCCCTCAAGGTATTGATATTATTCAGAGCTTGGGGCAAGGAGAAATGCCTCCAAATGATTTGTGAGAGCTTCAAAAGAATCATTTAAAATTCTATTTAAATATCACGGGAAAAGGGTTCTTCCAACTTACAGAAATATCACTGCAAAGAATATGAACATTGAGGGGTGCTTTGGTGGCCCAGTCGGTTGAGCGTCTGACCCTTGATTTCAGCTCAGGTCTTGATGTCAGGGTCATGAGTCCAAGCCCCCATGTGGAGCCTACTTAAAAAAAATTTTTTTTCTAAAAAAAAACCAAAAGAATATGAACACTGGTGAAGCAAATAACATCAGTCACTACATCACAAGAATAGTGCACCTGAAAAAGTGAGGTTAATTTAAGGAATTTCAAACGCACACTGTGGGTCATTTATATGAATAGAGAGACAGGAAGTGAAGGGTCTGACAGGAAGTGAGGGGTCTCATTGCTAGTTACCCAGAGACCCCAAACCCTGGTGGCCATGAAGACATACACGCATCTGGATTTCTAATCAACACACGGTGCCTGTTGTTTTGGTTCTGAGTTTGTTTTTGTTTTTTATGAGGGGGTTTTCTCATTAAAAATAAAATTTTGGGGGGTAGATTTGGTTCTTGCTATGATTGGCACAGGAGCAATCTGAATGCAGTGTATTTTCTGCTCCAGATCAAGAGAAAATTGTATATTCTGTGACTCACGCTACCAACCCCATACTTTTCACTGCAAGTGTGGCTAATTATTGGCTGCAATATCTCTTCGGGTTAATTTATGCACGCCTATTTCTTGTTCCCGAGAAGCAAAAATAAGGCACAACACCGGGGCTGTGAAAACCCATACTTTGAGCTGTCAGCATCGCCTCCCCACAGTTAGAAAGCCTGCAAGTTTAATCTCATCGTTCATGCAAATTTAGAGACTTAAGGTATCTGAGTGTGAGCTCTTTTCTGCACCTCAGTGACAGACTTGCAAGGAGTGGTCCCCCGTGGGGCTCTGTGGTTTCCCAACTTGGTACAAAAGTCATGCCTCCGAGAAACCTTAACCCTCTCTCCTTATCTGTGGCGATCCCATAAACTGTGGTTTCCTGGGTTCATCATGTCAAGATCATCTTTTGCTTTATTTTAATGGCGGCTGTCCACTTGGCCGTGTTTCAGACAAGGACTGGATTTGCTCAGATCGGATCTTGCGGGTTTCGCCCAACGCCTACTTCCTTTGTCTCCAAGGGTCAGATCCCCAGTTGATAGCTTGCTTGCTGTCCTCGGAAGGAGTGACTCATCCATTCCTTTCTCCCTCACAACCTTGAGTAAAGCTGGAAAAGTCAGTTGCAGGTCTTGACACGTCTCTGTGAACTGTACAGAGGGGAAGGCATTTTCCACTTGGCTTGCTTTTGATGGAAATGAGCATAGCATGAAGATAGGAGGCGGGGAGGGGCAGGTACAACTTTTTTAAAAGGGACAAGTCCTCGGGCGTTGCCCGCGTCAACCCCTTGCTTCTCAATTCCCTTTGGAGGAGCAAAGCTGCATGGGTATTTTCTCGGCAGGAAAGACATCAGGAAAACATCTGTAGGGTAGCTACAGCACAGATGCTGAGCATTAATGGTGAGGTAGAGCCTGACATGTCAGTCCTGCCGCCGTGCACCGTCAAATGGGGGCATCAAAATCGGGAATGAAATAATATGAGCAGGCACAATAAGGAGAAGGGCACCTCACCCCTATCTGCCCACAGGAAAGTCCCTCTGGAAAATGAGCATGTTTGCTAATACGGCTTGACTTCTGCTCTGCTGTATGCTCCGCACCCAGAAATTCTGGAAAGACAGTGATCCACAGTGACAATTTAAGAGCACAGCGGATCGAAGAAATATCCTTCCCTGTAGAAACGAACACAGAACCCCGGTTTTGAGCTTAGGCTCTCATCTCATCAAGTATAAGAATACTGCCAGTCCTCTGAGTCTTTCCCATAATATATAAAGAAGTGCTATGTGATTTCGCCTTGATGTAGGATTTTTCTCACTATACTACATTGTTCCTTTAATAGGTCCCAAATCATTATACGTGCAGTTGCCAGGAAAAAAAGTCACTGGTGTTATTCTGCATTTGTAATTATGATTGCATTCCACTGTCAAGAAGTGAAAGCACGTGAGGGTATTTATTTCGTATTTGTGTAATGCTGTGAAATAAGACCGTAATGAATTCACAGGTTGACAAACTTCCTTGGAATGTGAACAGCTATATGAACCAAACACCTTAAGCGATTTCAATCGCATTGATTTGAAATGGAAGAAGGAATTGCATGATCCTGTCATGACTGTGAACCTCTTTAACCAGGGATAGAATTTCTATCTTTGTCGGTCTCTTGTAATATCCGTCAAGTGCCAGGGGATAAATACGTTTTTGTTAAACAACTGACTGATGATGAAGTTCATGAACAGACTGTGGTGTTTTCTTCCCAGTTGTAGGAGTCAATGAAGGATTTTTTTTTTTTAAAGTATTGGGTTTTTATATAGTTTTCCGATTTGGCCCCTAAGAAAATTTTAGGGTTAGACCTGATGGGAACCAGGGTATCTGAATATACAAACACCAGGTGTTTGTTTGTTTCTTTTTTTGCTCTTTTGTTTTCTGAATATACAAACACCAGGTGTTTGTTTGTTTCTTTTTTTGCTCTTTTGTTTTGTTCTCAATGACCTGATAGGAACCACGTTTATCTGAATATACAGAATAGCAGGTGGGGGATTGTTTGTTTTTTGCTCTTTTGTTTTGTTTTGTTCTCAATGAACTCTGACACTGAGGCCGAGCACTTCTGTGACCGGGGTGAGTGACCTTTATCTACTCAGACAATGCTTCAGTCTAGACTGGCTCACACAGTGACAATAGGATCACCTGCCCGTGCCTCGGCTGACCTGCATTATCCCCACTGCTGAATATAAATGTCACTGCAGGCTTTTGAGACCCTGAAGTGAAACACTTCTTTTATCCCTCTATTTTGTTCACATTGCTGTCTGTTGACCGAGATTCGGAACTCTGTAGGAGGTAAGAGGTGGTGGTGGCATTGTGCAATTTATCAAGGCACACGCATTAAAAAAACAAAAAACAGAAAACAAAACCACTTAGTTTACAAAAATAGAAGTGTTAGAAAGCAGTGGAAAACCCAGTCAGTCAGGTAGGAAAAGAACCTCAGAGGGGAGGGTCTTAGGAGTCCCACAGAGCAGGTAAGAAACTGAGGCACTGTTCTGGCTTCGAGCAGTGGGGACCAGCACAGGTGAGCCCATAGAAAGGGTGAGGACAGGGTACAGGGAATGGAGGAAAAGACAAAGACCCAAAAACCAGAAGACTACCTCCAGCAATAGGGCTAGACCCCGTTCTGAGGGCCCAGTGCCCATGTCCAAGAAGTGGCAACATATGTTTAACGTTGTAGTGGGGTGAATAGTGGCCCCCCAGAAAGACAGATCCACATCCTGACCTTCAGGAACCTGAGAACAGGGTCTTATTTAGGAATATGGTCTTTGAAGATGGGATTAAGTGAAAGATCTGAGAAGAGGTTGTCCTGGATGAGGGTGGCCAATGACAGGTGTCCTTGTAAGAGACAGACACAGAGAAGGAGCCACGTGAGCACGGAGGCAGAGATGGGCGGGACGTGGCCACAAGCCCAGGGACACCTGGAGCCCCAGAAACTGAAGAGGCGGGAAGGACCCTCCCCTGGACCCTCAGGAAAGAGCATGGCCTGGATCCCCGCCCGGATCTCAGCAGCCCTGCCCCGCCTGGATCTCAAACTTCTGGCCTCCACAGCTTGCAGAGGGGATACACTTCTGTAGTTTAAGCACCAAGTTTGGGGTACTTGATTAAAGCTGCCCCGGGGCCAGGGCACACATACAGATATCACCCCTGATTTGGGGGATGATGAAATTTTGAGAAAGTTAAGACACCTAACAGAAACATCCTAGAACAGTTAGAGAGAGACAAGGAATCCGTGCAGGAAGTGTTTTGGAGCACCCATTAGACCCTGTGAAAGCTGATGTTTTGGGGAGTAGAGGGGCTTTTTGGACGAGAAAAGAAGAAAAACGAAACCCCCACGGTGCACCCCTTTGAAGGAACAGCAGAACCAGTCACTCAAAATGGAAAGACAAAGATGAATTAGAGGTATTAAGAAAAGATTTATGAATAACATGGGAAATAAGCCCAAATTAGCCTGAGAGAGAGAAAATCCTGTCTGCAGAGCCCCATCTGGTGGCCAGGAGGACTCACTCTGGGCTTTGGGCGGTGGCACCAACTCACAAAAACATGGAGAATTCATGAAAACCTGAAATACAAGAATGGGGGAGGCTTTGGAGACCATTTGCAGAGCCCTCTGACTTCCAGATGAGGAATAGGAAGCCCCACTTATAAACACCCCCGCCCTTGGTTACTGCCCTGCCCCCCGGGGCCCATGTCCCTGCATAGCCATCCCCTTCTCTGTCGGCAGGTGAGGGTCAACACCTGTGAAATGCATCGTCAATCCCTTTTATAAAAAGGAGACTTTTTTTTTTAAGCAAAGAATTCTACTCAACATTAAAAACGTAAATTCACATTTGCATACATGATAAACCCTATCTTAGAGTGATGTGTTCTGGCTTGTGAAAAGATCCGTTCCAACGTTACTCTCTCCTAGGTAAATCTGTCGGTGGATAGAGTCCTCCGAGCCCACTGTTTCTTTGCACAATAATGGAAATTCAGCCATCACACAAGTTAGGTTGGTGACTTCTGGGCTACCCAGGAGATTAAGGTAATATCTTTTTTTTTTTAAGTTTTTATTTAAATTCCAGATAGTTAACAACAGTGTAGTATTAGTTTCAGATGTACAATATAGTGGTTCAACAATTCTATATATTACTCAATGCTCATCATGGTAAGTGCCCTCCTTAATCCCCATCACCCCCACCCACCTCCCCTCTGGCAACCATCAGTGTGTTCTCCAGAGTCAAGAGTCCGTTTCTTGGTATGTCTCTTTTTTCTCTTTGCTCATTTGTTTTGTTTTTTAAATTCCACATATGAGTGAGATCGTATGGTATCTGTCTTTCTCTGATTGACTTATATCACTTAGCATAATCCCCTCCAGTCCCATCCATGTCGATGCAAATGGTGGGTATTCATCCTTTCTGACGGCTGAGTAATCTTCCACTGTATCTATGGACCACATCTTCTTGATCCATTCATCTGTTGAAGGGCATCTGGGCTCCTTCCACACTTTGGCTATTGAGGACACCGCTGCTATGAACATTGGGGTGCACGTGCCCCTTCAAATCACTATGTTTGTATCCTTTGGGTAAATGCCTACTAGTGCAATTGCTGGGTTGTGGGGTAGATCTATTTTCAACTTTCTGAGGAGCCTCCATACTGTTTTCCAGGGTGGCTGCACCAGCTTGCATTCCCACCAACAGTGCAGGAGGGCTCCCCTTTCTCCGCATCCTTGCCATCACCTGTTGTTTCGTGTGTGGTTGATTTTAGCCGTTCTGACGGGTATGAGATATCTCGTTGTGGTTTTGATTTCTATTTCCCTGATGATCAGTAATTTTTTTCCTTTTAATCAGCTGATATGTCCATAGTTATTGTGAATGGTCTTCGCGATGTATCTATTAGTGTTGTGTTTACCGGCGTTCTTGGAGCCTGATCTTCACTTTCATTCTTGGAAACTTTCCATTCTAATAGTGTTCCTCCAGTGAGTCCCCGGCTCCTGAGAACCTGGCATATACCAGGGACCAGGAAGGGGAAAGAGGGAAAAGATCCACCTCATCACCCGGGAAGGTATGGCAACACAGAGGTGAGCTCTGCATCCCTCAGCGCACTGCCTGGGCCTGCCTATGCCTCCACGACTTTGTTTGCTTCACGCCTCCTCTGCCCCCCATGGCTCACCTGACTCTTTCCCAGATTTTCTTTTCTGGATTGTCAGGGTATGACCCTTACGGGGCCCCACACCTATAAACAAAGCAGAGCTCAAAAGACAACGCCGCACATAATAGTCCTGCCGGCTTTAATAACGACTCCGTCCTTGCGGGTTGATCACTACCAGATGGTCAGAGGCCGTTAAGCAAGCCGGCTGAAAACCACAATAAATCCATGGGAGCAACAGGGTAGAGAAGGAGCCAGGCTTTTACGCCATGGGAGGGACTCCTCATACAGTAGTAAACAAGAAGCCAGGTTGGGGTCTGCAGATTTCTCATGGCTCCCACATCACTCGTCCGGCACTCGCTTGCTCCTGTCCCTCTCCCTCAGGTATCCGACGCTGCGCTGCATCTCTTCCCCTGGCACAACAAACTGACTCTGTTCCTTGGTGGAGAAATGCCTTTCCTCCACTTGTCTACTGTCCAGATTCTTGGTACGCCTTCCACCCTGCTGTGGGTTGAAGTGAGTCCCTGTCTCTTTCCAAAATAATCCTGAAGTCCTAAACCCCAGGCTCCGCGAATGTGACCCTATTTAGAAATAGGGTCTTTGCCTATGGTCGCGTCAAGGTGACATCACGAGGGTGGGCTCGAGTCCAATATGACTGATGTCCTTATAAGATGGAGAGAAGGAACCAAGATAGAGACCAACAGAGAGAAGTCCGAGTGAACACACAGGTGCACGGGGGATGTGATGTGGACCTGGAAGCACAGATGGGGTGTGGTGTCGCCAAGCCGAGGACCACCAGCAACGGCTGGCAAACACTAGATGCTTGCTAAAGACACACACAGAACACCCTCCGTGAGCCTCTAGGAGGAACCACCCCTGCCCACACCAGGACGGCCCATCTCCGGCCTCCAGAAGCAGGACAGGACACGTCTCTCGTCTTACGCCCTCTGATCTGTGGCACCCTGTGATGGCAAGCAGCCACGGGGAAGTCACTAAATGTCCCGACAGAGATGCCACCGCTCCATGAAGCCTTCTCTGACATGGCTGGTGCAATTGGCCGTGTCTTCCTGTGTGTTCCTGCAATATTCAGATCATAGTTCTCTGGAGCCAAGTCACTTGTACGAGCAACGGAGTCAAACCTGAAAATCTCCCTGGGGGTGGATCATGGCAGTGTGGGGTGGAGATGCGTACTCGCTGATCTTCCCGGAGGGGCCCTAGATGCCCATCCCTGGGGCCAGTGACTGCAGAGTTGGATGGTGCGTCACCCAAAGGACATGGCATGCACCCAGGTGAACCATGTCGCCATCCCTAAATACAAAGAGCACCAGTCTGCATCTTCTTAACCCCCTTGTGGCATTGGTGGTACTTTCTTTTTTTAAGATTTTATTTATATATTTGTTTAGAGAAAGAGCGTGAGTTGTGGGGGAGGTGGGGAGGCGCAGAGGGAGAGGGAAAAGGAACCTCAAGCCGACTCCATGCTGAGCGCAGAGCCTGATGCGGGGCTCCATCTCACGACCTTGAGATCATGACCTGAGCCAAAACCAAGAGCCAGAGGCTCAGCTGACTGAGCCACCCAGGGGCCCCCATGTTGGTGATTCTTACTTTAAAGCTTAGTCACTCTTATGGTTGCCGATCCCCATCCACCCACTCTAGCCATTCTATTCCTTCTCTTTTTCTATCTTGGTGTGAAATGTGCATAACATAAAAAAAAAAAAAATCAAAGTGTTCAGTTGAGCACGTGCACCATGTTGTGCAAGGACCACCTGTTGTGCCAGAGCATGACCCCAAACGGAAATGCTGCACCCGTCAAGTATCCTTCCCCACCCGCCTCCCTCCGACCCCTGGACACCAGTACTGTTTTCCTCTCTGTGGATTTCCTTATTCTAGGTCTTGCGTATAAATGCAGCCATGCAATGTGTGGTCTTCTGTGTCTGGCTTCTTTTACTTAAGGCTTTCAAGGTCCGTCCACACTGTAGCATGGGCTAGGGTGTCATTCCTTTTCACGCCTGAGTAATATTCCGCGGTATGGCTAGACCACGTTCTGTTTATCTGTTCATTCATCCGTGGGCATTTGAGTTGTCTCCACCTTTTGGCTGTCGTGAATAATCCTGCTATGAACACGGGTGTGGGAGTTTTATTTCCTACACCTATTCCGTTTTGGGGGCGGGTATATATTTACGAGTGGAATGGGTGGGTCATAAGGTGACTCTATGTTTTCATGTTTTCGGCGCTGGCAAGCTCTGTCTTGATCATTTTTCCACGCCTGGCACTCTGGTCCCTGGCTCCTGGGTCTGGTCCTGTTACCTTTTCATTGCCCACATGCTCACATTCGTGGTTGCCATTACGTCCCAAACCCCGTGTGCCCACGTTATCCCTGGAACTCACTGCACGCAAAACCAACTGACCCTTTTGGGTCTTCTCCTGGCCCCAGAAGAAACATCATACGTGCTTATTTCTACAGTTTGCCTTGAGATGGTCATCTGCCTCACCTTCCAAATCTAGTTCCCCTCTTGTGTTCCGATCTTAGCCAATGGAACCTACTGTCCCCCTAAGTGCCTCATGTAGGGTTGTGGAGGTCTCCCTTGCATCACTGATTTCTTCTCATGAACTATAGATTCTGCATCCTAAAGGCATCTCAAGTCGACATTCCTCTTTCGGCATGTCATCAGGGTGCTGCTGTCTCAGCGAGTACCTTTTTATCTGTGCCACCAATGCTTTGGTCCATTCCAGTACCTTCCAAGGTGGTTCCTTGGTCCTGTGTCCTCTAAGCCTCCAGCTGAGAAGCCATTCAGGGGCATCTTTCTAAAAACACATTCAAATTGCATGTTCCCAGGTTGGCCTCCCCAACGACGTGGCTGATATGATCATCTTTATTCACACACCTGCCTCTAGACCCTAGAACAACGTGTAGTATAGGATAGGTCTTCAATATGTGTGTATGAACAGGTGCGCGCTATTTGTATAGCTCAAAAGGACATCCGGCAGGTGTCCACTCACACCACAGGTAGATGTGCTCATCCTTCTAAGGGGAAGTTCAAACACCAACACACAAGTCCACTTTATCTTCAATAAGCACCCTGACCCAGTTAGCTCCCGCTTTACTCCCAGCTTCAGCGTGCACATTCAAAGCACTGTCTACACATATTCTCTTCTCTCCAGTCAGGATGTGGATTTCTCATCTGAATTTCCTTTCTGACTTTTTTTCCCCCATTTAGAATGTGTTTTTTTTTTTTATCAAGTTTTTCATTTTAATTGCACTATAGTTAACATCCCGTGTGATATTAGTTTCAGGGGTGCAATCTAGTGATTGAACACTTCCATCCATCACCCAGTGCTCTCCATTCTGACTTGTTACACACACAGGGGTGCCATGTTGTTCTGCTTTGGTGATGGCAAATTTCGCGTATCATTTTCTTCCCAGATCTTGGCAAACCACTTTTATTTAAACCCGTGCTCCATCTATCCGGACTCATTCATTCATTCGTTCATTCACTCATTCATTCAGCAAAGTCAAGTTTTAGAGAGGGATCTTGGGTAAGGATCGAAGTGCTTTCTTTGTGAAATGTAGTTGTTTTTGCTCTGAAACCTTACTTTGTCCCATTCGCAGGAAGATACACATATTCCTGGTCTCCTTGTCCTTTGCTATCCCCCAAAGCCTTCAATTCTTTGAGGGCAGAGACTGTGGATTATTTGCCCCAAACACCCACGTGGTGTTGGGAACCTAGTGGAGATGACTGGTGCCAGAAAACATGGCAGACAGATGCAAGAATAGGATGGATGGGGCTGGCATGGCAGGGCTGTAATCATAAGCACAGGCTTTTGTCATGACCTGTGCTGTCCTGGCTGTGCCCCCAGGCCCTCCCCTGCCTCATTCGCCCAGCAGGCCCCATCTCATCCTGCGATAATGACCCAGCTATTGCACATTTCATTTGCCATTCGATGGGAGGATGATTCCAGCGTCATCCCTGGCACGTAGACACCCTCATCGGAAACACCCACTCATTACCCCTCCCATTTCCAGAAGATGTTATTTGTCACTTGCCAGTGGACGAAACATGGCACCGCATCAGATTCCGAATCTAAGTCACTGCAGGTCCCTGGACTGTTGCCGAGGCCGGTGTGTGTGTGTGTGGGGGGGGGGGGAGGGGGGAGGCAGCCACGTGGGTTTGTGTGTGGTTCCCGTCAGCCACACTTTCCATACTGCTGTGTTCCTCCACCAGGAGGCCAGCAGATGCGGTGGCTCTGTCCACACTTTCTACCTGTTTCTCCAGAAATTCGTGGTCCTGATGACACATCTGTGCATTTCACATTTTTCTTAAGGATGTAGTTTGAATTTTGAAAAGTGTTGGGGGCAAATAGTATAGGAAGTATAGGATGAAATGGGATTCCACAAAGCACTTGTCAGAGAATGGGACTTTATGCTCATTGGTATACAAATACTGTATATTTGTATATAAATAGTGTGTATTTGATTATAGCTCAGACCTCAGTCCAGTGGGATCTTCTAAACTCTCGAATGTCCGTCAAAACCCCCAATCTGTATGTATACACGATGGAATATTATTCAGTCTCTTGAGAAAGAAGGAAATCTCGCCATTTGCAACAACATGGATGGACCTGGAGGGTGTTAGGTGAAGTGACATAAGTCAGACAGAGAACAAATAATTGCACAGTATCACCTGCACTTGGAATCCGAAATAACCAGACTCATGGAACCAGAGGCTAGA
>NW_027397078.1:42874297-42896019 GCF_003265705.2 Callorhinus ursinus
GGGGGGGGGGGGGGGGGGGGGGGGGGGGGGGGGGAAATGGGGAGATGCTGGTCGAAAGGTGCAAACGTTCAATGATATGGTAAGTTCCAAAGATTTAGCATCCAGCATGGTGACTCTAGCTAACAATGGGTTGGTTGGCATCGTGTGTGCCCTGCGTTGGACACAATAAACCTGCTATACACATCAGTGTGCAGGTTATGGTGTAGATGGATGTTGTTAGCCCATTTGGGTAAATACAAAGGAGCAGATCCACCCGCCTTGTTGCAAATGTGCCAGCCTTCATGGACTAGCTCCAGTGTGGTTGTGGATTGTTCAGGGCTAACTGGCGGCATTCCTCAGTAATGGTGGTCATTGGTCATTGGCTGGTTTCTTGAGAGGTAAAGACATTGCCCTAAAGCACCGAGTTGGCTGGAAACCAAGGAAGAGTCAAAACAAAACCCATAAGGGTTTTAAGAACATGGTCTCTAGATGTTGCCCTGAGGGCGTTGGAGAACCAGCCAAAGGTGGGCATCAGTGTTTCCTGATCTCAATGCCAATGCAGGCAGCTCACAGGAGACCCTCCCCAGGCAAGTGTGGGATTGGCTTCATCCCAGCATGAAGAATGCCCACCGCCGAACCGAGAAAGACGTCAAGCATCTCGTCGGAAAAACAAATACCCAGAAAACAAATCACTGCAAAAGAAGCAAGACGCCACAAAGAAACAAAATCACCAGGCTGGTGAAGGCACAGACCCGCCAGTGAAAGTCAAGATGAGCCAGAAGAAACAGGATGTTTGCACAGACTCAGAATATCTCCCCCAAATTTCTATTTGCCCCTGCCTATAAAGCGTATAAAAATTTAACACACGGAACGCACACAGAACGTTAAACATCCCTCACGAGTTCGGTTGATGCCAGGAAGGCAAAGTTGGGCAAGCGCTTTCAACGATTGGGAAAGAGTTCTCAACATGGAGGAGAAAACCACATGCTCTCTCAATACGTGCCGAATATTTGGGTACAGAATTTGGGCGGGTTTAAGAGACTCGCGATGGCAACGAAGGACAGAACCCAGCTGTGGGACCCGGGCACATCCTCCGGCTTCCAGGGTCTGGGCGAGGGAACGGTATTAATTTCCTCCTCGCGGCGGGGTCGCAAAGATTAGAAATGACGAGGCCCAGAGCCGAGGAGGGGGGCGGGATGCGTGCCTTAGGTGATAGCTATTGCTGTGAATTCCCCACCTCCGGGCTCTCCACACGCCAGCGTTTTGGGGCCAGCACCGGAACCCAGATTCTGGCAAATGGGAATGATCATGTGCAACGGGGCACTGGCATCTGGCCGCCACCACTGTAATTACATCTGCATGACCCGGGGATCCTTCCCCTGTGCCAGAGCTCCCCTGTGCGGCTTTGCTGAAAGTCCAAATCCCCTTTATGCACATTTTGCACTGGGGGCAAGGCAATGTCTTCTCCGTCCGCAAGCCTCCCTCTGTCCCACTGGTACAGTCACACACCTGCCATTTCCTATCTGTGGAGCTCCCAGGGTGGCCTGGGTGGGCAATTCGTGCTATTTATTCTGAGTTTTATTAAATTCTGCAGGTGCCAGGGCACGGTGGAGAATTGATCTGTGACCTCCAGCCTTGGGAACACCTGTTTGTATCTTCACACATCGTGTCCCCCCACCCAGGACCCCAGCTCAGAGCAGGTCCCCATTCCTACCCTTCATGGCACTCACAGAATTCACTAATTACTCTTTTTCATAATTAGCCGGCTTTTTCTCTTTAGTCAAGGTTTAGATTTATGGAAAAACTGAGCATGTAGTACCGAGGGTTCCCAGCTACTCTCCCACACAATTTTCCTCTACTCTTTACATTTTGTGCATTTGGGATATTTGGTGCACCTGTTACAAAGGATGAGCCAATGGTGATGCATGGTTACTAACCAATGTCCATACTTGATCTTAGGGTCACTGCTGGTGGTGTATGTTCTGTAGGTGTAGACACTTATATAATGATAGGTACCCATCATTGTATCACACAGTGTTTTCCCTGCCCTACTATTCTGTACAATCCCATAATCCTGAATACACATCATTATACATTCGTCCGAACCCACAGAAGGCATGTTTGCCTGCTGCGGTGTGTTTTCGAGGGGGCAGGCTCCATTCTCCGTCTGTACTGCACAAGGGTCCCATGGGGTAACATTGTCACTGTCTGGTAGGTGAAGAAACAGACACATGGGATGTTCCAGCCCTTTTCTTGAGGTCACGAGCACAGGGAATGGTGGAGAAAGAATTCTAATCCAAGTTCCGGACCGCAACTACTCATTCGTTCACTGATCCTTCCATGCTATGGATATTTATTCAGCACCTTTTGTATATACCAGGCTCTAGGTAATAAGGATCTAAGGCTGAAGAAAAAACAAAAACAAAAACAAGAAACAGGAATCAGTAAAATACGATGGTCTGTGTGCATCACTGTGTGTGTGTAGAAGAAAGAAGAAACAGAGAGAAATGGAGGGGAACACACTTAGTATAAGTTAGAAAGAGGACTATGGTTTCTCCACAATAAGATAAGAAAGTAAAAGCCCTAAGAAAATACAGGTGATTGAGACATGGTCCCTTGCCAAGAGCTTGCTAAGGACATCACCAAATCTTTAAGTTCCTGCCTCTCTCCCCCTCAACAGTCCGCTAGCTTGTGTTAAGAGAGAAGCCTGGAGCAGGAAACCTGGTGGATTTGTAATGTCACCCAGCACACACGGTCATTCTCATTCCCAGGTCACCCAGCACCTGCTCATCTCCAGGTCACCCAGGACACCTTCTGGTCCCCAGGTCACCCAGCACCTGCTCAACCCCAGGTCACCCAGCACACCTGCTGGTCCCCAGGTCACCCAGTGCACCTGCTCATCCCCAGGTCACCTAGCACACCTGCTGGTTCCCAGGTCACCCAGTGCACCTGCTCATCCCCAGGTCACCCAGCACACCTGCTGGTTCCCAGGTCACCCAGCACCTGCTCATCTCTAGGTCACCTGGTGCACGTGCTCATCCCCGGGTCACCCAGGGCACCTCCTTTTCCCCAGGTCACCCAGGACACCTGCTCATCTCTAGGTCACATGGTTATTCCTGGGTCACCCAGCGTACCTTGTCATTCCCAAAATCCCTTCTGAGGATCATCCCCCACGAAGCTCTTGGTGGCTTTTCTTTGTCTTAATGGCACACGTGGAGAAACACAGAAGCAAATACCAGAACAGACCAAAGACCGTGGGAAGACTTCCTAGCTCATCAGACCAGCACGGATGTCAGGTTTCTAGAGATTCCTGCATCTGGTGAGGGTCTTGTGGCTTTGGGCCACCAGAGCTAGGTTCTCCTCAGGTCCTGCAACCCTGGGGATTGAAAGGCATGCCCCTGTTCTGCGCTTTCCACACACAGAGTTCTCATCCCGCACACACACACACGCACACGCACACACCGGCATGCGAAGCTTCCCCCTCAGTCAAGAGGTGCTGTGCAAAAGACACAGACTGTGGTGAGGCCATTTCTGGGCTGTAGAGTGCCCCACGGAATGGCCGGATTCCTTCTTCATTTCAGGTCAGTAGTGCTGGACCGATCGGCTAGCTTTGCAAAGGAGCATGGCGCTCCAAAATAGAAAGACCTTTGACACATTGAGGGAAGGGACCCGGAGGACGGCATTACCAAGGGGATAATCGTCCCCTGACGCACAGATCCATGCCTGGTTTTGAAGGAGGAGGAGGTCTGAGAGGCTGGGGTATATTTCAGGCAAGATCAATGTGCAAGAGAAAAAGGAGGCTGTAGATTTCGGGGGGATGACAGAGGATGGCTCCCTCGGTTCTGAGCCTCTGGGTTTGTCCACGGATGCCTGGGAGACGTGAACCCCACTGGGCTCAGCCTCCCTGCTCTGGGCTCGGGCACCTCTACCATCCACTGCTCTGCTCACTGGCTCTCCAGTGTTTGCAGCTCTGCATGCATGAGTCCTTCATCTGTAATTAACAGCAACGTGCAGGCACTCAGGGTTTGGACATCCAGGTCCGACCTCCTGATATGGGGACTCAATGTCTTCCGTGTCTATTTGTAGTGACATCCCCGTCACATTTCACAAAGATTTTAAGGGAAACCATCACTCTTGATGCACAATTTAAAAGTTGATTCTTTAGCCATCCATATGGAATGAAGGAAATTGTACAAACAATTTTAGAAGCTGGACTAACTAGAAAGGTTTTCTTTGGTGGGGGAAGGCTTTTTTTTTTAAAGTTCTGTTTTTAAGTAATCTCTATACCCAACATGGGGCTCGAACTCACAACGGTAAGATCAAGAGTTTCATACTCCACGGACTGAGCCAGCCAGGCGCCCCTCACTAGGGAGATTGGGCATTTTTTGTTTTGTCTTATTGCTTTAAAAATGTTGTTTTATTGCTCAAAAAAATAGGTTTTGGTTGTTGTGTGTTTTTTCGAGGAGAGGGACTCTCTTGAGTTGGGGTGGGGCGCGTTCTGGGCAGACTGCTCTGGCGGTCCTGCAGAAAGGGGGTTAGGTGGGAGACCACTCATAGGGTCTGGAAAGCCTGCATTAGGGGAGTGCACAGGGTCAGTGGAAAGACAAGAATGGTGTTAAGGAGATAAAACCAGGACTGTGGGAGTGAGTGAGTGTGGGTTTCGAAAGAGCAGGGAGTTAACTCAAAGTCAACCATTAGCCTGGAATTGCCCAGGGCCAGACCCGGAAAGGTGGGGAAGAGGGTGTAGGGACAGAACTTAATGAGTTCCAGTTACGGATGTAGGTTCAAGGACCGTGCGGATCTGGGCGTTCCCTTGCCTGGATGTGTTTGGGCCACCAGAGAATGATCTGGCAATTGCCCCATCTTGGATCCCGTGCCATGCGGTCCTCTGGTTTTCAACAAGGGAGCCATGAATGCACAGTGGGGAATGCGTGGTTCCCTTCAACACACGCTGTTGGGCAAACTGGATATTCACGTGCGAAATAATGAAATTGGACCCTTGTCTGACCACCCCCCCCACCGCCACACACACACACACAAATTAGCTCAGGATGCATTAAAGACTCAAACCTGCAATGCGAAACCTTTAAACTCAGGAACACGCGGGGGAAAGGCTTTTTGATGCTTGTTTCAGTAATGATTTCTCAGATGGGACACCGAAAGCACAGGCAACAAAAGCAAAAACAGACAAGGACGGTTGCCTTGAAGAAAAACGTTACACAGCAAAGGGAGTGATCACCAGGAGGGAGACACGATCTTTAGAACGGGAGGAAATATTTGCAAATCACGTATCTGATCCTACAGAGCTTGTATTTGGGGCATATGGTAGACCACCTTAAAAAAAAAAAAAAAAAAAAAAAAACCCGGCCACTACCCAAAATAGATTGTGAGTATTTGCTTTATGGTAAGAGTTCTTAATTCTGATTTATCTGTAAAAATCCACCAATTTGTCTTAAGGATGCAAACAGATTCACTCCGTGTTACTGTTACTGTATTATGTGGTTTCTAGTCTCCCTGGGGAATAAAGAAGACTCTCTTGATTTTCCAGGTGGTTGGTGGCATTTCATTGATTCTCTGGAGGACCCTTCACATTTGTGCTCCTGATGGGTAAGTCCATCCATCCTTTGTCGGCTGCATAATGCTCAGCACTCTTGACACAAACCTCCCAGCTTCTCCGAGTGGCTCCCCGAGCCTCGCAAATCTGATTCTGTGTTTCTGAGAACCGTCTGTGGGCTCTCAGTGGTTCTTTTGCTTTTCGTCGAATATCTGAAAATTCTCCAAACACGTGTATCTTCCTGTACCAAGTTCACACTTGGAGATCATCCAGGAGGGAATCCCATGCATCGTTTTGGTTGTAAATGAGGGTGGTAGACTCAAAGTTTACTTTTCTGGGGTGATGCAGCAAACAGCTGTAGCTTTGCACAGAGCTAGAACAAAACTGGAGAGCCATCAACACAAACCTACACCCCGCCGGTTCCACAGCAGGACGAAGTCTCCCTCTTCTTCCAACGTTCCCGTCCGGGCACCACAGAGAGACAACAGGGATTGAGCATATGTCCAGATGATTAAATGCATGCACAAAATTCCCATACATAATGGAGACTCCATTTTGGTTGCTAGCATTAATCAAACTAGCCTGGCATTTCCTGCCAAGTCTATGAATGTGCAACTGGTAGTATATTGTTTGGGAAAGAGAAGGCCACTCTTCCAAAAAAAAAACTGAGCTTAAAGATTGGAAATTGTGCATTGAACTCAGAAGAGGCATGCTCAGAATTATGACTCTGTGTTCAAGCTTTAACAAATGCTTTGACTTTTTATGTTCTTGACCTACAGAGCCCAGCTCATCCATTCCAGTTTGCTTAGAAACATTACAATTTCTGATTTTCAAATGGAAAAATCAGGCTGGTGATGCTGCCTCCTTTTGATGAGAGACACGGATGTCAGGTCAGGCATTTTCCTACAGTCATCCCCTTCTCAAACCAATTATTTTTGGCCTCCTTTTGGACCTCAAAATAGGACCAGTGACAAGTAGGGAAATGTATATAAAGATAAGTCAATTTATACATTTTTAAGATACAAACAACAGCAGATGAAAGAATCAGTTCCCACCACAAAAAGCAGGCACACTGTATTAAAGATTTGATGTTGACATAAATGGAATTAATTCTGTGAGATCTTTCGTACTTCCCCAGCAGATTTTGTAACTCAGTAGAAAAGCTTGAAACATGCCATGAACTGTGTGTTCCTGGGAGAATCCTAAATGCGAGTCTATTCAGGATATCTTAGTAGTTCAGACTTGGTGTGCCGCCCTGGGTGGTGGAAGGACCCGATGCAAGAAGTGGGTGGGTTTTCTCATTTCCCGTGATCCCATCCTGGGTCTGTAACTGTTCTCCAGTGAGCCAACCCCAACCTAATTTCAATGCCAATGGTATATTCCATTTTAGGTAGAATTAAAGAATTAAATAAATAAGAGCACAAATAGTGGGCAAAACACAAGCATAAAGTGGACCACCTGCATGTGCCACAGAAATGGACAATTCCAGGGAGCATCTACCCCACTGGTTCTCAGCATTCACTAATTTATTCTGCTTTCTAAAGAGCATGAAAATAATCTCCTCTGAAAAATCAGGCAACAGGTCTTCCAACTCTTGATCGGTAGCTAGAGAAGATCACGTTGGCTGAGCTTGATCTGGGAGAATTTCAACGTGAACCCACAGGCATTGTCCTCCCATCGCTGGGTTGGATTAGGCTAACACACCATTTGCTAGCCCTCAAAGGGGTCAAAACACAGCACAAATCAACTAGGGCTCAGTGTTCTTCCCCTAAATCGGTCGGGGGAGGCCAGTTTTAATAGCAACCCCGGGGGCGGGGGGCGGTGCCTGGGTGGCTGTCGTTGGGCGTCTGCCTTTGGCTCGGGTCGTGATCCCAGGGTTCAAATAGCAACCCCAGGATCTTAGTCCAACAAAAGTGTATGTGTCCCCAGGACATGCATGCTCCTTACATGCTGACAGGGATCCAAGTCTTCACTATGTAAAACGCCACCTTCCTTAGTTAACATGAGCTGAGAAAGACACCAGGGAGTCACGTGTGGGCCACACACCCTGCGTGTTCACACACACTGACATTGCACGAGGCAGGACAGCTCAACGTGGTGTTTCCCTGCGAGGCATGCTGGGAAGTGTGGGGAACGGATGGAGCTGTCAATGGGCACCAGTCTCTGCCCCAAACCCTCAGAAATCAGATCCCCTGACTGCAGCCAAACACCAAAACAAAGCTCGTAAATACTAATTCTATCCTCATCCTGGGAGACGTCCAGATGTTCTATAGGAATTTCAGGCCAACAGCTATACAGGGTGCAATGGTAGATGTCAGGTAGATGTGAAGATACCAAGGAAGGTATCAATCTAGATCCTTGATCACTCCGGATTCCAGGCGGTTTGGACGATGGCTGGAATTAGGCACCCCCGTGAGGTTGGCGGCCATCACAGCAAACAAACAACAAAGAACAGGGTATAACAGGTGTTATCAGGGATATAGAGAGATGGGAAGCCTTGCGCATCGTCGGTGGGGATGTAAAAGGGCGCAACTGCTATGGAAAACAGTATGGCGGTGCCTCAAGAGTTAAAAATAAAACCATCCCGTGATCCAGCAATTCCACTTCTGGGTGTATACTGGAAATAATTGAAAGCAAATGTCTTGGAGAGACATTTGCACACCCGTGTTCATAGCAGCATTATTCACAATAACGGGAATGTGGAAGCAACCCAAGTGTCTATCAACAGATGAGTGGATGAGCAAAATGTGGGTCCATGCGCATGGTGGAATATGACTCAGCCTTGAAAAGGAAGGATGTTCTGCACCTGCTATGATGCGGATGGACCTCAAGGACATGGTGCTGCATGACATAAACCAGACACAGAAGGACACATCCTGTGTGATTCCACCTATACGGGGTCCCTAGAGGAGTCCCATCCACAGAGAGGGAGAGTAGGTGGTGGGACCAAGGGCTGCGGGAAGGGGGATGAGGACTTACTGTTTGATGGGGACAGAGCTTCAGTTTGGGGAGATGGAAAGTTCTGGGCATGATGGTGGGGATGGTTGCACAACAGTGAACGTGCTTCGTGCCCCTAACAGCATATTGCCACATGATTAAAATGGCTAATTTTTTGTTATAAATGTCTTAATTCAGTTACAAGGAATCGGAGAGGCCCAATACAACTATATAAGGCTGTTTTTCTTTTACCACTTAGTCCTTGGAAGGTAGAAACCCAGTCCCTCCGTAGACAGTGCATCCCTGAGTGGACCCCGTGTTCTGTCCCAGCCCCTGTGAGTCTGGCTGAGGGGCTGGAGACAAGGTCACATGGCCACCAGACACTCAGTCACATACAGTGCGCAAAGCCGTGGTGGCTAAATTGAGGCTTGTGATGTGTCCATCAGACAAGTGAATTGATTATCATTCTTTTAGCTTGGGAAAACTAAGGATAAGTGGCCTCATTTGGAAGAGAATGTTCTGGACAAAGGGGCCAGATGGGCAGATGGTCATGAACAGAGATTACAAGAAATGTCTGAGATGGCTCAGACAGGGGCAGAGGAAGGAATGTGCTTTCTTAAGCCTCATGTGTATTTGTGCAATATTTTAGGGGATATTTTGAGAACTCTTCCTCTTGCAAACAAGGCTTATGTGTGCCTTTTAAAAAGTAGAGAGATCCAATTGCATGAAAATGCAATTAATTTCTGCAATCTTGCTTGAGCCTTGGGCCCATCAAATCCCTTTATAGAGCAGGGAGGGAACCCCAGTTCGTAGATCTGGACATCCCAGAAATTTGGCAAGGCACCTGCCAGATATAGAGGTGAGCCTGCTGGGAGGCAGGCACACTAGGACCTCAGAGGCACAGACGGGGTGGGAAAGAGCTATGGTAAGCAGGATTCTGAGGTGGTCTCGAGATTTCTGTGCCCTAGTGCACACACCCTGTATCATCCCCTCCCCTGGAGTATGAGCAGGACCCATGAGTATGATGGATGTCACTCCCCTGATGATGTTACTAATCAGGTAACTGTGACTTCATCAGAGGGAGATTATCCTAGGTAGGCCTGACCTAATCAGAGGATCCCTTCAGGAGAAGGTGAATTCTGCCAACAACAAGAATGAACCATAAGAGAAATTTAGTCTCCAGATGAGAATGCAGCCCCAGCTGTTTCCTTATTGCATTTTTTTTTTTTGAAACCCTGAGCAGAGGACCCAGGTGACTCATGCCTGGAATCCTGACCCATTGCCACTGTGATATAATGCATCTGTGTTGTTCTAAGCTGCTAAATTTGGGGGATATTTGTTACACGGCAACAGCTAATACAGCAGCTGAGGATTGGCAGAGCTGAGGTGGAGGAAGATGCAGGGGATGACCAGAGAACATTTCTTGGGGTCTCGATAAAGGATGAGGTGGCTGGGCATTTCACATCTGGGCTCAGTACTCTTAAATTGCTCATTTCCTAGGAACTGTAGGGTGGAAAGTAATCAGAACTAATCAGGGCAGAGCTTTCCGTGTCCGTGGCCCTGTCAGAGACATCACTTCTGACTCATAGGAGCTCCTTGGATTGAGAACACATCACATCAGCAGGAACCCGGAGCACAGAAGAGAATGCGGTGGACCCTCTGCTCATGCAGACATGATTAGTTAGGATGAGATCGTGGGATTGGATCCAATATGAGTAGTGTCCTTATAAGAAAACCACAGAAAACCAAAGACAGCAAGCCGACTGGAAGGATGCATCCACTAACCAAGAGATGACAAAGATCCCTGTAAAAACCACCAAGTCCTGAAACAGACTCTGCATCAGAGAGTCCACACAGAACCAACCTTGCCCTAGGATTTCTAGTCCCCGGGACTGAGAGAATATGTATCTGTTATTCAAAGACATCCAGTTTGGCGTTTTGTCATGGCGGCCCTGGGAAACGCATAACCGTCTGAACAAAGGATTTGGATATCCAGCATGATCTCTGTTCAAGGGAATTTCAGCCAAATAGCTAGTAGGTGCAACATCCAACACACCAGTTTGTGTGCAGATTGGTCCAAATCACGCAGTGCTTACCAGTGTATCTATTCAGTATGACGAGAGGACAGGTTAATGCCCCCAGATAATTATTTCGCCCACCCCTTACCGAGTATAAGTCTCACAGGGCCAGAGAAAATGATTCCGGGTCCAGCCCCACTGAGATTCTCTGTCTCTGTCTCAGGGCAAGAATGTTTCCCATTAGAGGAATATTGGGAGAGTTTCCCAACACCTCCTGTCCACAGGGCAAGGCCAGCTTTTCGGGGGCAATAAGGGATGATGACCAGCCAACTGGATCCTAGTAGTTGACTCTTCAACATTCAAATATGACAACTCATATGTAGGTGACTCAGAAGATGAATCCTGATGGCAATGAGGCATCTTCAACAAATCTCCCACATCCTCTCCATTCGGGGTCTCCTGCTGACAAACCATCCTCCTGCCAATCCATGTCTACCTACTATGTCTTGTCCTCAGCTGTGTCCAGTTATAATATGAGAAGCATCAGCACCAAATACCTTCTGGTGCCCAGCACGTCGGCGCAATTGTTTTAATAGATTTAGGCAGACTTAACTGGGGCAAAAGATGGCCAGAATGCTTGAGTAACCAACCGCAAATCCTACATGACCGACATTACTAAGGATGCAGGAAGCTTCTCCAGAGAGAAAGAGTAACTCCTTAAAAGAAACCCCAAAACAACCAGTCTACCACGCTTGGTGTCTTAGGTCAGGCTGCGGTGACAACATACCACAGACCGGAGGGCTTAAGAGCACAAATTTATATGCATGCAGTTCTGGAGGCTGGCGGTGTGAGATCCAGGTGCCGGCAAGGTTGGATTTGGGGGGGATGCTCTTCCTGGCTTGTACATGACCGCCATCTTGTTTCTCTTCATACGACAGACAGACGGAGCTCTTTTCTTATAAGGAGAGTAATCCCATTGTGGAGCCCCACACTCATCTGACCCTAATTACTTCCCAAAGGCCCCACCTCCTAAAACCATCCCACTGGGGGAGTAAGCCTTGCACATGTGAATTCTGCTGGGGTGGGGGGGAGACATGATTCTCTCCATGCCCCCAGCCTCCCTGTTGTGATAAACAGCATCATCCAGATGCTCAAACCGGAATCATGGAGCAGATGCCTGACTCTTCCTTCTCCTCATCCCCCACATTCAGTACATTTTCAGGCTTTGTCAGTTCTCTCCAAGGCATCTATTTCCAGTCTGCCCCGTAGTCTCCATCCTGGCATCCACCATCCCAGACACAGCTGCCACCACCAACCTGGACCATGATCACAGTCTACTGCTGTGTTCACTCTCCCTTTCTTACCGTTCTCCAAGCACTGATGCAGACGGAGCCTCCATGACTCCATCCGCAGGGACTCGCTTGAATGCTGCGGGCTCTAAACAACTGTGCGTCACCCCACTGCACCCTCCAAGACCCTATGATCTCATGCTTCAGCCTCCCCACGTCTCCCTACCTGTCACCCGCCCTCCTGCGTCAGGCACACCATACTTCCCTTGGGCTCCTTGGACCCACTCAGTCCTTCCTGCCTCCAAGAGTTGGATCAGAAGCAATAATTATAGAAATGACAGGAGACAAATGTAGTCTGCCAAAGACATTGTCAGAAAAAAAATTATGACATTGGAGATCTCAACTGAAAACAAAACAAAACAAAACAAAAAATGGAACGAATCCTAGACATACTCTGGTGGATTTCTCAAACCAGATAAAATAAAGAAAACTCTCCAAGGGTCTACAGGGGAATAAAAATAAAACAACAGAAGAGTCAAACTGGTCTAGCTTCATTTCACTTCGGACATTAGAAATGACACAGTGGTATTGGATTGCCTGGCATTGACAGGGAGCAAAAAAAAAAAAAATCATTATGAATTCCACAGAGGGACTTTTGGGGAATGAGCCATTTCTCCCCAAATACCATTACAATAATTTCAAATATAGTTTATGCAATCCAAGGCATTTCACTAAGTAATTGTGCAGTGCTGCAAAGCCATGTTGCATACAGGGATCTGTGTTAAGGAGTCCTACAAGTGATATCTTTACCCCCTAAATCAAACAGTTTTTGTCACGGTTGATTATTTCATCTGAAACACTTAGAACGCAGAAAGAGGGCTTCATTCTTAATCCACGCTTAAAAAAAAAAAAGAAGAAGAAGAAGAAGGCAAAACAGATGATGATTTACAAAGGTTTTGCTAAAACTAGGGTGCAGAGAACGTATCCGTGCCCTCACATCTACGAAGCCATGGGACAGGAACAAAATACCCTTAATAGGATTTTCTGACTATGAACAAATATATTTGTATTTTCCTCCGTGAGGGACAAAACCAGAATTGGGAGATTTTTAATGGTTTCAATACTTTCCTCTGTAGCTTAGTGCCCCCTTAGAGCGGGGGGAGAGTCTTCCCACATTAAAATTTAGAATGAAAACCTTTTTAAAAATTTATGTATTTTCTGAAATCCCCTCAAATGTCATGTGCTACCAAAAAAAAAAAATACATTTGTTTGGGAAAGACAAGGTGGGGTATTTCAAGAACCGAGCGTCTATGACTGTGCTGACATCGTTATCCTTTATAATTTCAGAAATTCAGGATGCTGCTTTTACTTTGCCAAGGACCCCGCCTAACACGTAGGACATGGCATTGGCATGAACCAAACTCGCAGAGACCTACGCCTGCACCATCCATGCTCAAGGTGAGCTGGAAAATCTGGTGAGCATGCACGCTTCCTCGGGAGTGAGTACCGTGTGCATTCTATAAGCTACTTGGTGCAAAATCAGATCCTGGACATTGACCTTCCCCTACAGGTGTTTGTGGGGGACGTAAGAGGGGCCTCCCTGCTGTGCTAATCATATTGAGCACCGTCTGTGGTGGATCCTGCATGAAGGAATCCTACAGTGACATCTTTATCCCCTACATCAAACCATTTTTTTCAGAGATTGAAGATCGGGAGACGGAGATTGAAGTCAGCAGTTTGTTACAGCGTGCTCTCATGGGGGCCCCTATCAGTTGGACCCAGGAGAGAGGGTACCATGCACCTGGGCCACTGGAGCCCGATCGGTTCCAAGCCATAGCTGGGCTGACAACATCTGTGTTGACAACATTAGTGCCCCCTTAGAGCCTGGCGGGTCTGCCGGACATGCACCATCTATGAGTGGTAGATAAGATGTCTAGAACAAGTTGCTCAATCTCCACAAGGGCCCTGGGAGGAAGACGCTCTTCCGGCCACTTTTTAAAAAAATAAGAACATTGAGGCATGGCATTCAAGTCAACCTCCCCTAAGTTCACACAGTTAGCTCATGAGGAAGAGCCTGGATACACATTTGGGGCGTCAGGGGCACGAAGAAGAAATGAGCGGTGTGCCGGGGCCGAGAGTCCGTTTCAAAACATGCTTGCCATCTGTTGGAAAACCCAGAAGCTCAGAGGCAGAAGTTCAGAGGCTCAGAAGTTCAGAGGCAGAAGGACCTTCCTTCTGGGGTGGAAATGGATTTGCCCAGAAGCGCTCTGGCTTCTGCTTGGAAGCGCCCAGGGATGAGCTCACAGGAATGTATGTATTGGCCACGACTGTCATGTCACTAGTGTGTGATTCTTGGATTTTTCTCTGAGAAGTCAGCGTCCAGGGGTTGGTAGTCCCACCTGTGGTAGCCAAGCTTCGGTAGGGGCTGGTCGTGCTAGCAACACAGTGGTCTCCCCAACCAGACCCTGCAAGGCTCCCCTGAGCCCAAGCTTACATGGTGGGCGGGGAGATGGCAGACTCATGTTGGAATCTCTAAATCTTCCGTGCATTTCCAGGCATAGGAGATACAAGGAATAAAAAGGCACTTCCCCCCAAATAGGAGGCACGCTCCTTGTCCACGAAGGGTTCCCCAACCTTGACACTTGAATATGAGGTCCTTGGATGTCTGGGGAGAGTTGGTGCAAGAAAGAACCTCAAAAAAAGTGCACCTTCACAATTATGCATAATGTGTGAGTCTGTGTGTGCACCTGCTCTAGGAAGAGCGTGCAGTTTTTGTTCAGTGTGAACGAGATCTTTGAATCCAGGCTTGTAAAGAGCCCTCAAGGCAGTGGTTAAAAAGATGGGGAGTTGCCGCCACACGCCGTGCCTCTGCCCCTCTTGAGAGGCAAAGGGACACTCGTGAGAAAGCTCATTTGGCGCGCACTCTTGTCCAGACGGGATCTCAGTGCACCTCTGAATTTCTTTTCCTCAAAGCTGGACGGGTCCAGAGAACACACCCGCAGCAGCCCCGGTAAGGGAGCGCCGGGGAGGTTTGCAACTAGGTCCCGGCGGCCGGGACGGGGCTGTTCCCCACGTCTGAGCTCCTCTCAGGAGCTGATTACAAACCACTTTGCATCATGAGGAGGAGTGATGAGTGCAGGCAGCCCAGTCCATTACCTTCCACCAGCCGCGTCCCGTGCCCCGCGTTTGGCGGTAATTCTGCCTGGTGTGCCTTGTCGCCTCTTGTCAGGATCCGCGATGCCTCGCTCTGTGTTTTCCCGGAGGTGGCTCCTCGGGGAGTTTGCTCCTTCCCGTGGCAGATTGCTTGTGACTTAAATCCTGTTTCCGGCTTCCCGCCAGGATGACAGGTGGTCTGACCAGGAAGGGACTTTGGGGACCTGCGTGTTCAGACTGAGAAACCCAAGTCTCGACAGCAACATGGCAGATTTGGGTAACAGGAACACATCTGAGCGTTTGCACCTCCGATTATGTCTCAGTTATCGTTGGGCTTGCATCGATGCACCTGCATGATGCCTGGAGTCCTTAGTGGATATGTGTGTTTACATGGGTATAAGACACACGTCCATACATACATACAAATATGTCCTCATCCCCACAGGCACACACACCCATCACATATATACACGCATATACCTACACAGACACACACAGACACACAGACACACAGACACACACACACACACACACACACACACACCCCAACATACTTTACAAACTACTACATACAGACAATTCACCACAACATATTTTGCAATATCAGTGATATAAAACCTTCCTCCCTGGCAGGTGCCATCAGAAAGTTTTTTCTCCTTCGTTCAGACTTAGCAATGGGGATTTCTTTATTATTATTATTATTATTATTATTGCAAGTGATTTGTTATTTATAATTGAAAGAATCACGTATGATTGCAAGTCCCCCAGACAGCTAGATTCTTGTCTTCAGAAGCATTTGGAATGTACCACCCATTTCTCTGCCTTTACCACGGACACCTGCTCCCAGCCACCTGGGATGCTTTCTTATGTTTCCATGTATTTTTTTTTTCTTTTCCTGCAAGAGCTCATGATTCCTGGGTGGATTTATTCTGTGCTTGTGTATGAGCTGGAATACCTATCACCCTCTCGATGGTGCTAAGGTCAGCCCTAAGTAGGGTCAGATCTTGCATTCGTCAGGGTTCTCCAGAGAAACAGAACTGATAGGATGTGTACACATATACAGACAGATTTTTTTTTTTTTTTAAGGAATTGGGCTCATGCCGTACTCAGAGCTGAGTGGTCCAAAATCTTAAGGGTAGACTAGCACGCTAGACATGCAGGAAAGAGCTGGTGCTGCAGCTGAGCTGTGCAGGCCCTGTGCCAGCAGAATTCCTTCTTGCTCAGGGGAAGTCACTGCTTATTCTTTTAAAGCCTTCAACTGATTAGATGAGGCCCGCCTGCATTGTGGGCAGCAATCTGCTTTATTCAGTGTCTACTACTTGAAATGTTAATCTCGTACCAAAAAATATATATAAATAAAACAACTTTAAAAGAAACATCCAGAATAATATTTGACCACATCTCTGTGGCTGGGCCACGTTGACATGTAACGTTGACCATCACAGATCTGCTCACCATTCAGGAAGACATCCGTGACAAGATGACTGGAGACCTGGCCAGGACCAGGAGCCAGTGACAGGCTCCATAACGTTTCAAACAGAAATTTTCCATACCAGCAGGGGCTAAGCCCCATTAATCAAATATTCACTTGCTACGCAAAATACGTGAATTGGTAAAACTCCCATGTCTCCCCACCTCATGGGCTTGGCATATTACAGCTGCCCAAAGGTACAAACATCACTGTCTCTTCTTTGTCCCCCTGTACACATCTATAGCCTTGCACAGAAAGTCTGAAAAGTATAATGATGCCTTGGCGTGTTTTGTGGCAAAGAATTATTTTTTTTTTCCTGTGGATCACGTTTGCAGAAATCATACCAGATGTCAGAGTGCACATCACAGCTTCTCAGACATTCATGGGCACACAGTTCCCTGGAATCTTGTAAAAGTGCAGCTTCTAATGTAGCAGGTATGGGGCAAAGCTGAGATCTTGGCGTTGCTAACAAGCCCCCAGGTGAGGTCAATGCTGCAGGTGCATAGGACACCCCTTGGGCATCAGTGGATAGGCCTTCATCCTCCGAAATCCAGGACAACACAGAACCAGGCATGAATAGGTTTCTTGATTTCTAGTCTCTATGGGATCTCCGTAGGTGAGTTTCTGTAAGTCCTGGAGTATCATCCAAGCAAGGTTGTTGCCTACAACCTGGAGGTTATGTGTGCTGGAGGAGGCGGCCACCCGGGAAGTCTTCTGCATGTTAGTTTTGTGCAATCAGGCAGGAAGCATGGCTCATCGACCACAGGAGATAACATTTTGGCCAGCATGTACACATTCCCAAGGCTTCTACCCAAACATCCACCCCTATTAAAATGCTCTCACAGTGCAGCATAAAAAAAGGCAATGAGCAAGCCAGCCAGGGCACAGAAACAACTTGAGTCAATGACTCCTACCTGCTTGTAAAGTCCGGGTACACAAATCCGGTCATGACGCCCAGCTACCCCCTCACCCGTGCTCACGAGACATTGTCTAGAACCAACCGCAGGGCCTGTGGTATGCACGCCTGCCTTCCATTTCTGCCTGTGCGGAAATGTTTCAGGGCATTCATCTTGAAGAGGGTGTGTGGAAGACCCAAACCAGAAGTATGGCCGATCACACTGGCCCGTGATCACATTTAAAGAAGGGCAAGTAACAAAATCAGAATTTGGTGTGCTGTGTGCAAATGTACCTTTGTTATATGGACCAGGCCATGGCTAGTTGCCCAGCTCTGAGCCCATATACCTGGCACCAATGACTTGAAGACCCCTGAAGTTTACCCCAATTTCTATTTCTCTGGATTCCCTAACAATGCACATAATAAGTATATTAGCTATCACTTAGATATATATAATATATTTACATATACATGATAATGCATATGATACTATGTATATAATATACACATAATATAAATTTTATATATACCTCTTAGATATATATTTATAAATACATTACAATATATATGATGCAATATATAATATACATATTACATATAGAATATATAATATAAATTTTATATATTTATGTATGCATTATATATTATATTATGCATTATATATTATATATGATATAGTATATGTAATATATTTTCATATAATTATGTATATAAAATTGCATATGATCATATATATGTATGGTCTAGGGCTTCATTATATAATTGTATATATTACATAATATATACATATATTCACATATATACGTGCAAATATATAATTATATATGGGTTATATATGTATTATACACATTATATAATATATACTACAAATTATATATTATATAATTATGCACATTATATAATATATATACACATATGCAAATATATAATTGCATATACATTACATAATATATACATATATACACATATATAGAAATATACATACAAATATATAATTATATATACATTATATAACATATACATACAAATTATATAATTATATACATAGAAATTTTATAATTATATGATATATAATATATAAGCAAATATATAATTATATATACATCATATAATATATACATACATAAATTCAAATATATAAATATATATTTTATCTACATTATATATGTGTTGTATACTATATATCACATATACATCGTATATTATATAAGCGTGTTATATATTATATAAATATACATGTAATAGTACATATTACAATATATACACTATAATGTGTATCATAATGTATACATTCATATGTGTGTGTATATACATCCATCCATCCATGTATATCCTCAGTGTCTTAGAAGATGGAAATATCAAATCAATACTGGTATAGCTGCATGCTAGCATGTAACCTGGTGATTAAATGCCGGTGAGAAAGATCCGGGAGGCACATTCGAGATGAGTGTGAGCACACACACTTGCGAGCCTGTCTGTGTCCCCTGGGAACTGTGTCTGCGGAAGGCGTGGGAGGATGGGCATGTCGGGGCGAGTTTGCTTTGGAAGAGTTTCTGGTGTGGTTTGCAAGCAGCCGATGAGAACCAGATCCACCTGACTTTCTATGTGTTAACTACTAAGAAGCTCAGGAAAAGGAGAAGCCCCAGACCAACTCCCACCAGACAGTGCCTGGAAGTTGGCTCAAAGCACTCTCCCTGCTTTGCTTTGTGTGTCCCATTCTCAGTGCCCCCTCGGTGGTCCTCTTAGATAGTGCATGAGAAGGTCATGGATGAGCAGCCCAACAAGGAGGATTATAGAAGCAAGAACCAGTGTGGATTGAGTGCCCGCTGAGTACCCTGGATGCATTAAACTCTCAGGACCCTCCATTCAGGACAGCACGGTGTATAGCCCATTCCACAGGTGAAGGGACTGAAATTCAGAGTATTAAATAAGGAACCAGGTCAAGTCTCTCGGCCGGGTGGCAGTAGACCTTCTCCTCCTACCGGGAAGACGCCACCATCACCTTGTGCATTCACCTGGCGACCACAGCCCAAGAATGAAGAGTCTGAGCCCACCTGCCTGCAAATCAAAGATGGGACATGGCAGAATCAACTCTGTGACTCCTGAGGACCCACACACCTTCTCTTCCTCCCTTTTTTCATTCAACCTCTTCTTGCATTAATTCAACAAGTGTTTATGAATCACACGCTTCTGTATGCCAAGCGCCATTCTGGCTCCCACCAACAAGCCAGGCGAGCCTCCTGCTCAGCGTCCATCCCAGTGGGAGAAGCAGACCATGAAGCAAGATGCGAATAGATGGACAAAACTCATCTCATCGTGTGTTATACAACGCGGTCGTGAGTCCTCCAAAGAAGAGCCAGCAGAAGAGGTGCCCTTGCACCGTTGTGGCCTCTGTGAGGGGTGACGTTTGCCTAGACACCTGGATGAGCTGAGGGGGAAGGACACGTGTGCCCCAGCCGGGAGCAGATGGTGTGGATGGTGGCACAGCTATGGGCCAGCCTGGCTGGATGCAGCTCAAGTGGCTGTGTGTGGGGAGGGCAGGCAGGAGGCTGGGGGATGAGTTTGGAGACCACAGGGATGGGGCAGATCTTGCTGTCTTAGGCGGACTTTGGGTTTCATTCTCATTGAAATGACAGGCCAATGGAGGTTTTTCTCTGATGGGGCTGATTCTTGTGGGGGTGCTCCCCTCACACCCCCAAGGAATTCCTTGCTGTTTCTGAGAACAGCGACCAGACTTCCAATGCAAGACCTGCCTCTCTGTTGGAGGGCTATACTCATTGCTGGATCCCATGATCCCCATTTGAGTAGCAGGCTGGAAGTCTGAGAAACTCACATACCCCCACCTGGTACTGATAGTCCTAGGGTATAAATAATGCCTCCTTCATTCTCGACCAGGATAGTCCCCAGGTGGGTCTTTTATGCTATTTGCCAGAGCATCACCGTGGGGTAAGCTCCAATCACCTCTGTGTGGCTGGCTTGATAAGACTCCTTTGGTTGGCTAATTTACTTCCTTGTATCACTTCCCCACGCCCCCTACCAGAGCCCCCACCCCACCCTGTATTCAATCTTCAGTCCCAGGTCACTTCTGGGAGAAGCCCCATTGGGATCCCTGGCCTAGGTAAGAAAATCATCAATCTGACTTCTGTGCTGAGGTTGTGACGCAGGAACGGATGTTGAGAGAAGTAGGGGCAGGTAGAGGCTAGTGTCCAGGGAGAGATGGCAGCCTGGACCACACTGGACGCAGAGATGGCGTGATAAGAAGCACGCACATCAGGGAGTTACTGATAAACGGCATGAATCGGTCAAGAGAACCGATGTGCTTGCTTGTCCAGGCTTCGTCACTAAGGCTACCCCTCTGACCTTTGTGTCTTCATTGATCCCTTCTTGGTCGTCCTGCCTCTTCTCCCTCTTTCACCTTTTGCCGTGTCCAGCTCTTTCTCGCACCCCTCCCTTTGGTCTGGTTCAGATCAGATCAGAATGTAATTCATGTCAAGGCTTTGGTGGCGTGTGCTGGAGGTGTTGGACACTGAGCCAGGTACCAGGGAGACAGCAATTACCGCTTCTCGTCCCAGCTGTGATAGACGGAGGGATGTATAATCAGGATACAGTGTAAAGTCACACCAAATCTGTCTAGTGTGAGGACACGTTAGGGAAATAAATCTTATTTGTGTTTCCTGAGTGGTGTTTATAAATCTGTCTTTCTTATAAAATTCATTCAGTTTGTTTCCACTTATTTCTCTTCTGATGCATAAATACTCAAATAAACAAACACAAATGTAGTGAATAATTGCCTTTTAATTCATTGTAGCTGGTTGTTTTGTAATGTGAGCCTTCAGGAAGACAATGGTTTTCATCAGAAGTGGGTCAGGAATAAAACAAGTATGATTTGTATGACACATTCTAATGATCAAAGTCCTGCATACTTTAGTTCATTTGTCTCTGTGACAGTCCTGTGAGGCAGGCCATATCACCACCACCACCATCACCAGCACCATCATCCTCACCACCATCACCTTCATCACCATCCCCCCCACCACCACGACCGTCACCACCATCACCATCATCATCATCACAATCATCACCATCATCCCCACTATCATCACCATCACCACCACCATCATCCTCACCACCATCACCTTCATCACCATCCCCCCCACCACCACAACCATCACCATCATCACCATCATCATCATCATGCCCATCATCATCATCACCATCATCACCATCATCCCCACCATCATCATCATCATCCCCACTATCATCACAATCACCATCACTATCATCCCCACCACCATCATCATCATCATCATCATCACAACTAACATCATCATCATCATCGCCATCACCATCATCACGATCATCATCACCATCATCGTCACCATCGTCACCATCATCCCCATCATCATCATCATCATCGCCATCACCA
>NW_027397078.1:42896119-42909340 GCF_003265705.2 Callorhinus ursinus
TCACCATCATCACCATCATCATCATCATCATCGTCATCACCACCACCACCACCACCACCACCACCACCACCACCACCATCAGCACCATCAGCAGCAGCATCCCCACTATCGTCACAATGACCATCACTATCATCCCCACCATCATCATCATCGTCATCAGCACCACCACTAAGATCATCCTCCTCCTCCTCATCACCATTGCCATCAGCATCACGACGATCATCATCACCATCATCATCCCCACCATCATCACCATCATCATTGCCCTGTTACAAGAGAGAAAACTAAACTTCACAGAAGTCCAGCCTCACCCAGTGTCACAAAACTAATAATTAACAGCGCCATCATTCATGCCCAGTACCTCCCAATACAAAGCTTTTCCCCCCTCTGCCTACTAGCCCTACAACATGCTGGAAACCTTCCTTCAAAGACATACACAGCTGGCCCTTTCTTCCCCACCCTACTTCCCTTCCTCCCATTTGCTTCCTGGAATGTGGGGACCATCACCCCGGACCATGAGGTCAGGGGTCATTAGTCATAGCTGGAGAAGCAGAAAGCTGCAAAAAGCCTAGCTTCAGAGGAGCCTGACACACAGCCAGCACACCAACTCTGGACCAGGTACCACAGGGTCACCTTTACTTGAGAAAATCAAACTTGTGTCCTTCCATGTTTCATGTCCTAATCAAACTTAAGCACTCCTGTTTTAGGGTTTCTGTGCCTTCCCAACCTAATCCCGGTGTGGCATTCAAGCTCCATGTACTGTGCAAACTACCCCCCCAACCCCCGTCCCTGCACACACGTTAAACCCTCCATCCCAACTACTCCAAAGGCAGCTCAGCTATTTCCATAATCTGATTTGCTTTTAATCCATTTTGGAGGGGATAAAAGCAGTGACCTTCAAGAATAGACCTGAATGAAAACTATTCTTTTGCATCAGCTGAAAACACTGGGGATAAGCATTTGTTTGGAAAGAGCTGGCTCATCGTGTGGAGTGTCTGAGAAAGCTGTTAAAATGTATTTAAAAATCCAACGTTGCTCTAAAATGCACATTTTCCATCTGTGGTTTGGGTCAGTCCAGCAAAGAAAAGAGATCTTTGGCTTGTGGTACCCTTTACCCCTCATCCCAAGCCATCCCGTGATTGTCGCCACTAAATGAGTTATAAACGCTTTCACACCATCATCCTGCAAAGCTCCCTGGGAAAGGGAATGTCAGCCCACCTTCAGAGCCCACCTGGCAATGGAGTGGTCAGCTCAGAGCCCGACTGGACATTATAACATCTCAGCCTTGCCCTTCTGCCACTGCATGGTCCCCGCATGTGGTCCCTTGGAAGGGGCTCAATGGCTTAGGGTGTTTTCCTGACACAATGAAATTCCAGTGGTCACAGGCAGTGAGGTTTGGGGCTTGATGACAGCTCGTGACTGAGGGAGGGGGTTCTTGATTGGCAGTAGTAAGCTGTTCAGCAAGCTGTGTGAGGACCAGAATAAATCCCAGGAGCTCTGAGAAAAGGGCAGGGCTGATCCTGGATCATGAGATGCTCCTCAATAGGATGTTTCTTCTGCACAGATATCTGGGAAATACGTGGGGTGAGCTCTGCCATGGACCCGCCAATGGGCCAGGACATGCATCTTTGAAAAGCACAAAGAGCCGGCCGTGAGCTGGTTTCCAACAGTGCTGTGAGCAGAACAGGCTCAGCATTTACCAGAGAGAGACATCTGGGTTTTTCATGCCAAACATTTAAATTAGTCCTGCAAAAAGCAAGAGTTTAATCCGGTTCAAAGAAAAGGGGACTGGGGGAAAGGATTTCAGAAGATGCTACTGAAAATTCCAGAAGGTGCAGTGCAATTGTTTTTACAAATAGGCTTGTGAGAGTGTAACGGAAGATGTCTATGAGTGTGTGTGCCTGTGTATATGTGTATTGTGTGTCTCTGCATGTGTGTATGTGTGTGCATATGCATGTATGTGTGTTTGTACATGCATGAGTATATTTGTGTGTGTGTTCATGTGTGTATGTGTGTGTGTGCAGAAGGTAGAGAAGAAAAGTAATCATAGGGCTTGGTGGTGAGCACTCTGGGGAGCCTAATACACACTCCACTTCTAAGAAAATTCATACAACTCATGAAATACCATGTTCAGCATAATCTCACTCTTAAATTAATATCGGTGTCTGCTCTGTCATCAATCAGTGATTCCCCTTTCTCTATGAGTACGTCCGGTTTTGCAATAGCCCATGGAACATAAAGACATGCATATCGGTCGGAGTGGGCCGCTGTAACAAGATACCGCAGGCTGGGAGCTTAAACAGTGGGAATTTATCTCTTGCTGTCCTGGAGGCTAGAAATGCACGGTGAAGCGGTCGGCAGCTTCGGTTTCATCCTGGGCTCGCGGATGGCCGCTTCCTTGCTGCGTGGTAAATTTGTGTAATTTGAAGCCACTAGATTTGTGGTGCATTGTGACAGCAGCCATTGGAAATTCATAGAGAGCCTGAGGGTGTTGAGGACGGCAGACGCGGGGCGGTGGGGGGAGTGGTGGCTGACCCTCGAATGGATATGAGCACTCATGAAGATCTGAACAGGACAGATTACAGGAGGTACTAGAAGCTGTGGGGGAAAATACCTAGTTTCTCCTGTTCTGATTTGCTTGACCATTGGGCGTGCACCTGCATTGGACACTCAGCTCCATGAAGGCAGGACTGAAGCCTATTGGCTGAGCTGTTCTTGTGCACCGCCTGCCCCACCTGGCACGCTTAGGTGCTCCATGAAAGCCCTCTGGAGGAAGGTTGAAATGTCAGGGCACACGGCAACCCATGCCTCTCTCACGTTCACGTCCCATCGCCAAAAGCTCAGCACAACCCGACGCGTGGACTGCAATGCATTATGGCCACATTTCCTGGGACATCATAAGCTGCTTATTTATCAATTATGATCTAATTTGATTGAATCCAGAGCCCCTTTATGCCATAAAGCAGGTGTTTTAAGCCCATCCATGGAGCATGTGGTTTTCCCTTCCACAGATGATACACTCCGGTGGAGGAATTCCCTCCCTTCATCCTGAGTGCCAGCTTCCCGAACTGCCTCTTCTGGTCACCTTTGGCTCTCCTTCACCTATCCAGGCAGGCACTCGATAAATAATTACTGAATAGATAGTGAATGCATGCCAAAGTAGTGCTGTGTGAATTTCGAGGCAGCCAAGACTGAATTCATCATGAGCCCAGGCAATGTGGTCTTGTTTTGTTTTGTTTTTTAATTCCAGTCCAACATCTATATCCTTGTGGAGTTTCTACAATATGAATGCAGTTTCCACATCCAACCTTCCAATCTCTGTGGTCATGGGAGAGGCAGCTCAACCGGGGGCCTTTCCAGCCCAAGAGAAAAACCACTGACCTTGGAGCTGGTCAGCAGCTCTGACCTTGGAGCTGGTCAGCTGCTCTGACCTTGGAGCTGGTCAGCCGCTCTGACCTTGGAGCTGGTCAGCCGTGCTTCCGAGCGCCAGGGCCGCCCGCTGCTGCATGCCCTTGCGCAAGTCATGCATGTCTTAAGAAACGATGACATTACTTTTTCTCTTGAAGATGTGAGTGCCGTGAGCTGAATTATGCCCCCACAAAATTCATCTGTTGAAGCGCCATTCCCCGGGATCGCAGAATAGCGTGTTTGGAGGTGGGGTCTCTAAAGAGGGGATTAAGGTAAAATGAGATCACAGAGGTGGACCCTGATCCCATAGGCTGGGGTCCTTATAAGAAGAGGGGATGAGGACACAGACACACACAGAGGGACGACCACGTGAGGACATGGGGGAGAAGACAGGGTCTCCCCCCCCCGGAGAGAGGCCTCAAGAGGAACCAGCCTCAGCTCCGCCTGGATCTCAGACTCCCGACCTCTAGAACCGAGATAATAAAATCTATGTCTGTTGTTTGAGCTAACCTGTCTAGGGTGTTTTGTGACCACACTAAGTTGTAGTTATGCTATAGGTGTATGTACGTATATATGTCTATTTCCTATATACATGCCCAATAATATATATATATAATGTATACCCAATTATGTATATATAAAATACATAATATAATTGTATATGTATATATCCACGTATATACAACTATGTATACATATATGTGTAACTATCTGAACTGTATTTATATAAAATGTATACTCCAGTATGGCTATGTATAGATAGATCGATACATAGGTAGATACCTGAGTATATATACTATATATACAAAGTGGCCAAGAGTAGAGGAATAAAATTGTCAACAACAGGACACTAGGGATAGAAATGTAACTCAGTCATGGCGCTGGTTATGCATCTGTCCACGCCATTCAAAACCCACCCACCTGTACCCCGGAAAGGGTGGCTCTTCGTGAGTGTAAATTACGTCTCATTAAACGTGAACTGCGAAAGAAGGAGCCTGATGGTATTTATCCCTTCTCTCCGTTAGCAAAACGAAGTCAAGTAAGAAGCATTAAAGATAAGCCCAAGTAGTGCTTTCATTTCTATACAGAAATGTTATGCTTGTAAGACGGTGTTGAAATTAGTGTCGTTATCGGGCGCCTGGGTGGCTCAGTCGTTAAGCGTCTGCCCTCGGCTCAGGTCATGATCCCGGGGTCCTGGGATTGAGCCCCACTTCGGGCTCCCTGCTCGGCGGGAAGCCTGCTTCTCCCTCTGCCACTCCCCCTGCTTGTGCTCTCTCTCTCGCTGTCTCTCACTCCCTGTCAAATAAATAAATAAAATCTTAAAAAAAAAATTAGTCTCGTGGATTTTATCTGAATGAGCACTTTGTTTGGAGACAGTATGTGGGGTGTGGCATCCCTTATGATCCTACTGATTGCCATTCTCATGAGTTTTAGTGCACATGAAAGGTGGGCATAAATGCACCCCTTTACCTTCCTGCATTTGTCCCCCTACCTTGCATATTAAACAAAGTATCCATAGATGAAACAAAAGATAGGAAGTGTTCAGGTGTGCACTTGGAAACACAGCTGCCAGCCCGCTCCTCCCCTCTGGGTGGGTGTCCAGCTGGGGCAGCGACCAATGATGCCTAGCTCCCTGCACACCCACTCTTCTGCACCCTCAAAACAGCCCTGAGGGTACAACTGAGTGACGTGACCAACGGAGGGGGCCCGGGACCAGGGAATGGGCCGATCCATGGGAAGGCCAGGTGACACCGTCTGAATTCTGTAGGTAACACGGCCGCCCAGCGGTCTGAAGACGTGGCGTTTCCATACCGTGCCAAGTCATGAGAACTCCAGAACGCTGACATTCCCTAGAGACAATCAAAACCCCACTCCTCTCGTCTGGTATCGCATGCCGCAGAATGTCATCCCAAACCGCTGAGACATGCACACGGAATGGCGTTCAACCCACCTGCTTGTCTGCGGAACGTAAGGAATATCTGTCTCTCTGTGGCACCGTGAGAAACAGCCACGTGGTGGGTGAGGTTTTCCATGCGGACACAGAGCTGTCCCCGTGGGACTGATGACTTTATCCATCCCCGGGAACAGATGGGACACGCAGCGTGCCAAGATGCCAGGCTCACGCAACACTGCGCTCCGTCTGACTGGTCTCCCTCAAGCCTTGGACTGAGGCATCCGGTTCTATCTTTGGAAACTCTTGATTTTGAGCACAAAATAAATGAGGTACTAGCAGGTTATCACCCAAAGCGTAAAATGATAACCATGAATCCGTACTGATATAGGTTGTTGGTTAAATGAACAAACACACAGGGGAGAAGAGGCATATCTCCCATGGAGAAGAATTCCAAATAATTCACCTAAATTGTCGGGACTCGGGGCGGTGGAGCAGATCTCCCCACGCCTTCCGTGTGCACTGGGCAAAGTGACTTTCTTTCAGAGAATAACCTTATGGCAGAGAAACCCGATCCACACACCTCAACCAGGTGATCAACGCCGACAGTGATGAGTCAGGTTGATGTATGCACCTGGATACGAGGTGATGTGAAGGACACTTCCACTTCCTCTCAATGATTTCCTACCCAAGAACCTGTAAGCCCAGTCAAACCAGGAGGAAAACATCACAGAAACCCCAACTGAGGGGCGTCCTACAAACTCCCTGACCAGCACTCCTCTAAACTCTCAAGGTCATCAAATACAAGGGTGGCCAGAGAGACCAGCCCAGCCCAGAGGAGCACAAGGACATGAGACAACCCATTGTAATATGGGATTCTGGATGGAGTCCTGGGACACAACAGACATATCCGGGGGAAACCAAGAAAATATGAATAATGTGTGGGCTTTAGTTACTAGTGACGTATCTGTGTCTGTCCATTAATGGTAACAAATGCATTAAAGTCATGTAAGGAGTTAACGGGAAGGGGAAATGAGTGTGGGGTCACAGGAAATCCAATTATCTTCACAACCTTTTTCTCATCCTGCTTAGCCTGACTACTCTAAAAATATAATTTTTTTTAAATTTTAAAGCTTATTTTTTTTTAAAAAGCTACATGGGCTTGGTGTAGTCGGGATGCCCGTGGGAGCCACGCATTTCCCTTCTGCTCACAAGAGCGTCTCTGTCGTCCGTAAGTCTTGGCTCCCAAGATTGGGCCACCGTCTCCGGAGGCAGCAGAAGGAGCTTCCCTGGAGGGTGGTCTCTGATGGCAGGTGCGTGTGTCGGGGAATCAGGGGGTGGGCAGCAGTATGGGGATGTGCACGGAGCAGGCTTGCTCCAGGTTGGGTGTCTACAGGTTGAGATGTTCTGGGTTGGCTCCATCAGTAGCCCCAGTCATGCCTTCTTGTCAGGAACACGTCGGGGGCTTGTAGTGGGTCCGTGAGCATCCCCAAGCATGCGTGAAATTGTTAGTAGGGGCTTACCCACTGGCGTGGTTGCAGCCCCCGGTCTTTGTCCACAGCTTCCTGCCTCGATTTCTACTTGGATTCGCCCCAGCTCCAAGTCAAGGAGGACGCAGGCTTGACAACGATCCTGTCCCCAAAGCCGTGCCAGGGGAAGGGCTCATTACGCTGGGTCTGCAGGATGCATGCTTGTCGCTCTGGGTCCACAGGGGCCCATCTGGAAATTCCGGTCCGTTCACCAAGGATTTACCAGAAATCTCACAGAGCCGAGGCGTTACCTTTAAAGATAATGGGCAAATGCAAACATTCATCTCCCCTTCAGGGAGTTCCAGGAACCAAGCAGTCTGCGCAAACTCTCAAATCGTGTGGGAAAGCTCTGCGAGAGGGGACGGCCCTCAGAGGGAGATCATTCTGGGGCATGGCAAGCTCAGGAGCTCTGGGGGTGCAGCAGCTGATGGGCAACCATCACCTTGCATGGGGAAAGGTCCTTTCTCGTGTGGAAGTTGCCACGTGTGTGTGCATGCGCTTTGCACAATTACCCACGGTAATGTGCCGTGGTCGCTGGCATCTGAACCGTGCATGGGGTTGAGGGGGACATGGGGTTTCAGGAACTCCATCGTGGTCACCGAAACCCGAGTGTCCAAAGCCAACTGGAAAGAGGCGTCCATGGCGGAGCCTCCTGGCTCTCCAGTTCCCTCTCCCGTGGCTCATGTGATCGAGACGCCGGCGCCCACCACCTCCCCGAGTCTGGGGACGGCACCCATGGCAAACGCAGGGGACGCAAGTTAGCAGGGAAACTGAGGCATAGAGGGCGGCAAAGTCATCCATCTGGATGGACCTCATGTCAGGACACAGGGAGCTTATGAAATCACACACACATACACGCAACCTGCGCACACACGTAGTTTCTGCCTTAGACATGGAACCTTCACGAGAACCATATAGCTGCAGTTCTTCTTTTTAACTTTTTTTAAAAAAGATTTTATTTATTTGAGAGAGAGAGAGCATGCTCAGGAAGCAGAGGGAGACGCAGGCTTCCTGCGGAGCAGGGAGCCTGATGCAGGGACTCGAACCCAGGACCCCAGGACCATGACCCGAGCTGAATGCAGACGTTGGAGAGGTCCCAGAACGTGGGTAAGGCTTCAGCAAGCGGAATAAACCCAGAGCTGCATGAAGACACGAAGCGCAGTGTCTCGGAGGACGCGAGGCAATTTCGTGGCATCCCTCGTTGGATGCTCTTCCGTGGCAACCAGGCGGCTGTGAACAGGGACGCAGCCAGACCGCGCCGCGTGCCGATAGCACCTGAGCGCATTGCACCTACTTCTTCGGTGCCCTGGGGCGGCTGAAACGAATGTCCCGAGGCCCAGCATGACGGAAGAGTGTTCTCTCCCAGCTCCGGAGCTTGGAAGTCCAAAACCACCGGGTGGGCAGAGCTGGGTCCTCCTGGAGACTCCGAGGGCACCTCTGTGGCCAGACTTCTATCCCAGGTACTAGGGGCTGCCGGCCATCCTCTGCGTCCCCTGGCTGGTGGACACCACCCCCCCCCACTCCCCCCCCTGCCTACCCCTGGTCTTGCCCCCAACTCATTACACTTGGAGCCCAGAGACTTCAAACGCAGATCCTGTTTCCCAGCAAAAACCTTGGGGCTCTGACTTCCCATGTTTCAAGGTCCCAGCATCGTTGTGCAGAAAAGCCTCTGTGCGCATTTTATTATTTTTCTCAATTTTTTTTTTAAATTTAAATTCGATTCGTCAACCTATCAAGCCGTGCATTTGAAGAGGAGATTTAGATACAAAGTTGCAAGCCAGCTCTGAGATATTTTCACTGGTTCTGAAACCCCATTGCTTGAGGCTGGGTGGTTCTGATTTCCTCTAAAACAGCCACAGGCTGTCTGGGCTTCCGGGGGCACAAGGAGAGCTTGTGGGGATTTCTAATCAGGCAGAAGCCCCTCCCGTCAGCCTCCTGGGGCAAAGGGTTTTAATTCGCTTTTCCCCTATGACTACTGCGGTGCAGCATCTTCTTACCTGCCTCTGGGCCATTTGGAGCTCTGCTTTGGGGCAATATTTCTCCCTATCTTTTGCCCAATTTTGTAAAAAATGGGATTATTTGTTTCTCTATTATGGAGTCACAAGAACTCTCTGTATATTCCAGATGCATGTCCTTGATCCAATACATACTTCCAAGGGGGGAGAAATGCTTTACTTAAAAAACAAACAACAACAACAACAAAAAACACTTGACCAAGCTGGGGAAATTTTTTATTTTTTCTTTTTTGGGGGGGGAATTTTTTAAAAAAATCTGTTTCATTTTGCTTCGTGTTTACCTTCCAGGAAGATTAAAACGGCAAAACAGCAAGAATATACATGAAAGTACTCTGAAGGGAAACTGAAAAATCCGTTGGTCCGAGGGGAACGCGGTAGAAGATTAAGGTAATTTATCCTAAGATCCTAAATCTCCTCTGACTGTTCCTGCCTTTCCCAAATTTCCACGGGTTTGTGTTTGTGAGGGCACGCTCCACGTAATCTGATTTTTATTGCTGTAAACAGACAGTGATGTATATCGCCATGCTGACCATCCTCAGTAAACTATGACGGGTACGGATATTTTAAAAAAAAATGAACAATTACTCTTTCTTTTTTTATGGCTTCTTGAGGCATTCGATCTGCTTTTGCAAGCCAAAAATTTTGAACGTCCTCATGAATCTGCCCAACGCACTGATGACTTTATTATGTACATAAAACTCTATTAACTGCATCCCTGGGCTCATCATAAAAGAGAAGGTTCATGCCCGTGATCAGTATTTTTCAATTACAGTGGACGAGGATGCTCCGTGGGCTACAGCAAGCACAACGCTCCATGTTGGACAGAAAGCACTCGGACCAGACTGGATACCCACTGTGCTAGACTCAGTCATCGTTTTCACATTGTTTGCTCGGGGCAGGGACGGTGCCCGACGAGCACACTACTCCTTACAAACCGAGGGCCACCCATTTCCCTGGTGCATTTACCTGTTCAGACCACAGTGGGATGGATTTCCGGGGACTCTTAGATGGTAACGTTTAAAGCAAAACGAGAACTTTTCTGTGCACCTGCTCTGGAAGATGAGTCTCGGGAGCATTGCCCATTAGGAAAACCCATCACGGGGAGCCCACGTTTTGTGTTGACCGGGTTGTGCACAGCCAAGCGGTGGCCTGGCCATCCTTGTGACCGACTGCAACCAGTCAAGACGTGGAGGGACCGGGATGAGGGGTTCAGGTGGCTCCTAACCTGGCGGGAGCTACTAGACTTCATCATAGCGGGGACTTTTTAAATCTGTGGTTTCACCCCTGTAGGTATTGCCCCGCATGATGCCCAGCAAAGTCAGCTCCTGTGTGTGCAAGGATCTGCCCATGGCAACACCATTGGTGAAGATCTCCTTTGCTTTGGGCACAATGGGGACGAGCCAGGCTGGGGTGGGCTCCTTACCAGGAATCTGTCCCCTCTTGGGGGGACGACCAGCCTCTTTGTGTTGCTGAGAACATGATAGACCCTTTGGACTTTGGCTCTTCCAAACTATGTCCCCTCTCTCCCCTGCAAACAGCCCCCACCCTCCATCTCTAAAACTGCTACCCTCTCCAAATGCAAGAAGAGAACTTGCCATCCTATAAGGGCTTTCATTTTTTTTTTTTAATTAAGATGAGCGCCCTTGAATTGGGAATGAGTCCTCTTGCTGTAGATTTTGAAGACACCGTTTTCTTCCTAATTTCTCCACCTATGGCCACTCCTCTCGGTGGTAATAGGACATCACACTGAAATTTGGGACTAATGTCTGAAGCTTTCTTACCATTTTTGTTTTTGTTTTTAATGACCGGCATTTAAGACAATGGATCAAAAACCAGCTCCTCACTGTCGGATTCAATTCAGGATCAGAAGCACTGTTAACCGTTTCTGCGCGGACGACCTTAACAGAGCAGTTAGGTCCCACGTGGGCTCCAGTTTAGGAGAAAAAATAAAGGAAGCTCCCCCAGTCGGGTGCTTTCTGCTGCGTAGCTACTGGTCCTTAATTCGAAGACCTATTATTTCAAGTCATACAATCGTGGGTGGGACAAGTCCCCGCGGGTCCTTTAACCTGGGGCTCCCTGTGTCGGTGCCGAGAGTTTGACGGTCAGTGGAAGGCAGTGAGCTGGTCCAGGTGAGGGACGGGCAGGTGCCTGACCCCCGACCCCAACACACACACAGATGCACGCACGTGCACACGATACAATTTTTATTTGGGTGGTACCGCCTTGCCTTTCTGATGGTGCCACCTACTTCCATGTTTACTTCTTTTTTTAAAAAAGATTTATTTATAAGAACATATTATGAGCAACTATATGCCAGCAAATTAGATAACCTGGAAGAAATGGATGCATTCCTAGAGATGTATCAACTACCAAAATTGAACCAGGAAGAAATAGAAAACCTGAACAGACCTATAACCACTAAGGAGATTGAAGCAGTCATCAAAAATCTCCCAACAAACAAAAGCCCAGGGCCAGATGCCTTCCCAGGGGAATTCTACCAAACATTTAAAGAAGAATTAATACCTATTCTCCTGAAACTGTTCCAAAAAATAGAAATGGAAGGAAAACTTCCAAACTCATTTTATGAGGCCACCATTACCTTGATCCCGAAACCAGACAAAGACCCCATCAAAAAGGAGAATTACAGACCAATATCCTTGATGAACATGGATGCAAAAATTCTCACCAAAATACTAGCCAAAAGGATCCAACAGTACATTAAAAGAATTATTCACCATGACCAAGTGGGATTTATCCCTGGGCTGCAAGGTTGGTTCAACATCCGCAAATCAATCAATGTGAAACAATATATTAACAAAAGAAAGAACAAGAATCATAGGATCTTCTCAATAGATGCAGAAAAAGCATTTGACCAAGTACAGCATCCTTTCTTGATCAAAACTCTTCAGAGTATAGGGATAGAGGGTAGATACCTCAATATCATAAAAGCCATCTATGAAAAACCTACAGCGAATATCATTCTCAATGGGGAAAAGCTGAGAGCTTTCCCCCTAAGGTCAGGAACGCGGCAGGGATGTCCACTCTCACCACTGCTATTCAACACAGTATTAGAAGTCCTAGCCACAGCAATCAGACAACAAAAAGAAATCAAAGGCATCCAAATCAGCAAGGAGGAAGTCAAACTCTCACTCTTTGCAGATGGTATGATACTTTATGTGGAAAACCCAAAAGACTCCACCCCAAAACTGCTAGAACTCATACAGGAATTCAGTCAAGTGGCAGGATATAAAATCAATGCACAGAAATCAGTGGCATTCCTATACACCAACAATAAGACAGAAGAGAGAGAAATTAAGGAGTCGATCCCATTTACAATTGCACCCAAAACCATAAGATACCTAGGAATCAATCTAACCAAAGAGGCAAAGGATCTGTACTCAGAAAACTATAAAATACTCATGAAAGAAATTGAGGAAGACACAAAGAAATGGAAAAACGTTCCATGCTCATGGATTGGGAGAACCAACATTGTGAAGATGTCAATGCTACCTAGAGCAATCTACACATTCAATGCAATCCCCATCAAAATACCATTCACTTTTTTCAAAGAAATGGAACAAATAATCCTAAAGTTTGTATGGAACCAGAAAAGACCCCGAATAGCCAGAGGAATGTTGAAAAAGAAAAGCAAAGCTGGCGGCATCACAATTCCGGACTTCCAGCTCCAATACAAAGCTGTCATCATCAAGACAGTATGGTACTGGCACAAAAACAGACACATAGATCAATGGAACAGAATCGAGAGCCCAGAAATGGACCCTCAACTCTATGGTCAACTTATCTTCACAAAGCAAGAAAGAATGTCCAATTGCAAAAAGACAGTCTCTTCAACAAATGGTGTTGGGAAAATTGGACAGCCACATGCAGAAGAATGAAACAGGACCATTTCCTTACACCACACACCAAAATAGACTCCAAATGGTTGGAAGACCTAAACGTGAGACAGGAGTCCATCAAAATCCTAAAGGAGAACACAGGCGGCAACCTCTTCGACCTCAGCCACAGCAACTTCTTCCTAGAAACATCACCAAAGGCAAGGGAAGCCAGGGCAAAAATGAACTATTGGGATTTCATCAAGATAAAAAGCTTTTGCACAGCAAAAGAAACAGTCCACAAAACCAAAAGACAACCGACAGAATGGGAGAAAATGTTTGCAAATGACATATCAGATAAAGGGCTAGTATCCAAAATCTATAAAGAACTTATCAAACTCAACACCCAAACAACAAATAATCCAATCAAGAAATGGGCAGAAGACATGAACAGACATTTTTCCAAAGAACACATCCAAATGGCCAACAGACACATGAAAAAGTGCTCAACATCGCTCGGCATCAGGGAAATCCAAATCAAAACC
>NW_027397078.1:42909740-42921327 GCF_003265705.2 Callorhinus ursinus
CTGGTGATGGGTATTAAAGAGGGCACGTTCTGCATGGAGCACTGGGTATTATGCACAAACAATGAATCATGGGACACTACATCAAAAACTAATGATGTAATGTATGGTGATTAACATAACAATTAAAAAAAGCAAAAAAAATTTTTTAAAGATTTATTTATTTATTTGAGAGAGAGAGCAAATAGAGGAGCCAAGGGAGAAAGAGAGATCTCAAGCAGACTCCGTGCTCAGCGACAAGCTGGATGTGGGGCTTGATCTCACGACCCTAAGATCGTGGCCTGAGCTGAAACCAAGGTCAGGTGCTTAACTGACTGAGCCACCCAGGTGCCCCCCTGTATCCTGTTTACTCCTCCCCTTTCAACCTGAATGCCTTGTGTTTATATCTCTAACCATCACACAGCCCTGGTTAGGACTCCCAGCCACGGTGCAGAATTGCACCGATGAGATCAGATGCCTTCCCTCATCCGCACACGTGGCTGGGAAAGCGTGTGGTCTCCTCGGGATTCAGAAAACCCCCCACAATTCCGAGTTTGCTGAAGGTCGTCAATGCCAGGTGGATTTTGTCAAAGCCTTCTTCTGCCAAATCAAGATGACCCTGTGGGGTTTTCTTTCTCCCACCTGTTAAAGGGTGAAGCACCTGGATTCCTTGTCATGAAGGAGCCCGGAATAATGCCCACCATAAGCCATGTTTGGTCAGCATCTGTCATGCTTTTTTCTACATGTGATGGGACGCCTGGGTGGCTCAGTCAGTGAAGCGTCTGCCTTCAGCTCAGCTCATGATCTCAGGGTCCTGGGATCGAGTCCTGCATCGGGCTCCTTGCTTACAGGAGACCCTGCTTCTCCCTCTCCTCCCCGCTCATGCTCTCTCTCTCTCTGGCAAATAAATAAAATCCTTAAAAAATTTATTTCTAAATGTGATTTGCTAATATTTTGTTGAGGGTTTTTGCATCTTTGCCCACGAAGGAGATCCATCTGTGGTTTACCTTTCTTGTCTTCTCTTTGTTTTTGCATCTAGATAAGTCTGCTCTCATAAAATGACTTGTAAGTCCAGTTTTCTTGGTAATTTTTGTACAATCTGTGATATGTTATCACTAAATGTGTCAAAGAATTCATCAGTAAAACTGTTTGGACTTCGAGTTTTCTTTTAAAAAGATGCTTTTAACTAAAATTTGATTGATTTCATCAATACAGAACAACTCAAGTTACGTATCTCGTCTTGCATGGGTTTTGTGAGGATGTGAGGAATTGCTCTATTTTATGTGAACTATTTAACTGATAGGCATACTTTTTTTGTTATTATTTTCTTACTATCATATCACTTCCTGCAAGATATGTGATGAAATTGGCCTTGGGACTGAGCCAGAGCCAGCAAAAGAGGGGAAAATATCAGAATCTGCCCAGTTGCCAAATTCCACCTGTTTGGGTAGATTCCAGGAGAGAACAGAGAAAAGGAATGTGTGTCTGTGTCCAAATCCCCCTCTTCTTGAAAGGACACCAGTCACTGGATTGGGGGCCCACTCTATTCTAGCACAACCTCATCTTAACTAATTACATCTGCAAAGACCGTATTTCCAAATAAGGTGCACGTTGAGCTACAGCAGCAGCATGTCCCCAAGCCCGTGTATACCATCCGCTCTCTTGGAGGGATGCTGAGTGATTCGGCCACAGCACGCTGATACAGAGCCATGTGGATTCTCAGGAGATGCCCACTGTGGCCTCGCCGACAACCTGGGCAGGGGACCGAGGCAGGTAGAGCAGACAGGGCAGTTTGGACGAGACTTAAGGCACCCTCAGGTCACAGCCTGGGTGTCCTGGTGCTGGATGATGCACAGGGAGCGTGGACGCAGTCACCCACCCACGGAAGGCTCTCCCAGGATGGCCAACAGTGAACAGAGAGGGTGTGTCTGAGCTGGGCGGTGTGCACTCCAGTGGAGACCCGCATGGTGCAGCTCTGGGGTGGACACAGGAGCTCGCTCAACTTGCACAAAGTTCCCGGGTTCTGGAAGACTCCAGACACACTCACGGCTGGCTGGCCCCACTGCTGTCCACTGCCCCCTCCATATCGAAGCCCTATGTCCACTGTCCTGCTGTGAGGAGCACGGCCCCATCTCCCCTGGGTCCGACTCCCGGGAGACATGTGGCGATGCCAGGTGTCGGGAGCAGGACTGGGTGGCCAGCATGAGCACGCTTGCACTTCCTGAGCTCGAGAAGGACAAGGACAGTGGTCCATGCCGCAGACAAGACACTTGGCACCTGCACAAGCCACGCCTCCACGTAGCACGGGGAGGAAGTCACACCACCCAGGTGTGTGAGCACGTGGGACTCCAGCTGAGGGTTTACTCCTCCTCACCGTGGCGGACGTGGCGGACGTGGGGGAGGTGCTGGATGTGGGACCTGGGTCCACATCACTCACCAACCCCCTGCCCTGATCCAACACACGCGTGTTGCACGCACACACACAAGATGCATACCTCTCACACATGCGTGTGCATCCACACCCACTCTCAGACTACACACACGTACACATGCTCACACATGTGGCCACCCCCCAACCTTATCATTTCACCACGTTCCCTTCTTGTCACCCCCGTCTCTGAAAAGCTCGACTTTCTGCTCTGGATAGATGTCTCGTTAGTAATGTAATGTAAGTATTAATAATTACTTATCAAGTAATTTGTTATATATAAGTATTAGTTATTATTGCTCATTACTTATTAATTAATTTTACATATAATTGTTAATTATTGCTCATTACTTATTAATTAATTTTTACATATAATTGTTATTATTGCTTATTACTTAATTTATTATATAATTATTAATAATATTACTTTTAACTAATTTATTATATATGATTATTAATCGTTATTAGTTATTAATTTATTACATATAATTATTAATTATTATTGCTTATGACCTATTAATTTATTATATATAATTATTACTTATTACTTATTAACTAATTTATTATAGATAATTATTAATAATTATTACTTATTAACTAATTTATTACATGACTATTAATTGTTTTTACTTATTAATTAATTTATCACATAATTGTTAATTATTGCTTATTATCTATTAATTAATTTATTATATATAATTATTACTTATTATTAACTAATTTATATATAATTATTAATTATTATTACTTGTTACTTATTAACTAATTTATATATAATTATTAATTATTATTACTTGTTACTTATTAATTTATTACTTTTAATAGTTATTTATTATTACATCAGTAATAATCACATTACTAATTGCATTCATACACGCTGTTAATAAAATTGTATCTATTTTACTTGTTATAAACGAATCGTATTTATTTGACATAAATCATTTATATTTATCATTATATAAGAATATGTAACATATACTAACATAAACTTAAATAATTGAATAAAATTACTTAATAATTTATCATTAAAATTGAATGATACAAATTACTATCATTGTGGGACTACTATATTATCATTATGATTCTCATCTTCCTCTTGGCAGCAACGCTGTCATTACGATGGCTAGTACTGTGATCATGGTAGTGATGTCATCATCATGGAGGCAGTATCATGATTATTACTCTCATGGTAACGGTATTACTTTACTCTCACAGTGGCAGTATTACTGTAATTATTGTTACAATCACGGGAGCGGTACCGTCGTTGTCACGGGCACGGTATTATCATATCACCATCATCATCACAGAGGCAGCATTACTCCTGAGCGGTATTACTCCCGTGATAGCAGGATTAGTCTCCTACTGCTCCCTCTCTGGACACAATAGCACTATCATTACGATATCATGGTAGGAGTACTGTGAGTACTGTCACGGCATCAGAGGCTGACACGGCTTGGACACCAGCAGACACCGTACCAGACACCGCTGCAGGTGTTCTGTGGGTAGTAACTCACTTCAGGCTCTCAAAGCCCAGAGACGCATTCCCTACACTCACCCTCATTTGCACTGAGACGCTGCAGCACAGGGAGGTCAATACCTTTCCCCAGGTCCTCCAGCTGGGAAGTGGTGGAGCCTGGCTACCCCCCAGGCCGACTCTGCCCACAACTGGTTCTACCACCGGCCACCCCGTGCCTCCTCTCTGAATAGGATGTGCACATCTGCTTCTGTGCTTTGTGGGCCACTCTCAGCGTGGACTCGGGATGTGCATTCTTCTTGGGTTAAACCAGAAGGAAAACCCTATACCAACACCAACATCAAACCTCCATCCACCCATCCATCCATCCATCCATCCATCCATCTATCCATCTCCCCATCTTTTCTTCTCAACTCTGTTCATGGCCCTGCTGCCCACTTACTCCTTCATGTATTCATCTCCTTTCATGGTCTGCAGAACGTGGGCTCCCCTGAACCTCACCTCAGCTCTTGGGACTCACACCTGAGAACATGTTATGTTACAGGGCACAGGTACTCTGCAGGTGTAATTAAGGTTCCTGCTTGCTGAGATCACCCCTGGATTACCCAGGCCGAGCCTGTGCAAGCACATGAGCTCTAAAAATCAGAGCTTTCTGCTTACAGAGGGCGGAAGAGGAAGTCAAAGCTTGAAAGCATGAGACCTTCTGGCGGCACATCTGCTAAGACCGGTGTCAACTCCAAAGACAACCAGCAATGCCCCCTCTACAGAGATAGAGGGCTTCATCATACTTCTTCACGCATGAAACAAAGAAGCTTCACCCCTGTTGGTGAAGTTTCTTTCCCCACCCCGAGCCTTCGTGAAACAGAGATGTCGGCATTCACTAAACCGTTTCCAAATGCCCATCTAATTGGATTCTTTCAACACATTTAGGTATCAATCTGATTTACAAAAGCATTTCTTCAGAGCTTAATTACAAGTGTATGCAACAGGATTTACACTTGAAGCTCCTCGTTTCGTTCTGCCATCCAGCTATCCAACCAGTTGAAAATAAACAAGTGGAGATGTATGCACGGTTTTGACTATGTCAACACAGCGTCTAAATCAAGCCGTTTGTTTGGTTTTAATTAGTGGAAGTTTGGCTTTAGTAGGAAAAACATCATTTTGGAAAAGAACTTAGTTCCAGGGTTGGAAAATTGTCATCAGTTGAGGAGAAATAAATGCCTCCAATTTGCCACATGAAAATGGATGTTGTGGTAAATTTAGCCTACTTTTCTTTCAGCAGATAAAAATGTAATTTATCAAGTAGGCATTTAGGAAGTTTGGGAATCGTAACGACAGTTTCAGGACGGCAAAAAGATTTTGAGTTATTATTTGTGACATCAAGTCAATAGATCCAAGAATGGGTTGCCATATTGGTTGGATTCTCTGTTAATTATATTTCAGATTATATTTTTTATCAGTACGTACATATATAAAGAAAGAGCCAACACGTGGATGGGAAGGCTACACCCCAACTTCACAGTAGTAATGATGTGTGGTGACAAGAGGGGTCAAGGGTAATTTGGGGTTCTAAATACACACACCACCATTCCTATCCCATCCATCAGAATATCTTTTGTAACAGAATGTTAAAATTGAATTGTCCAGTAGGCACCATGATACAGTAGATTTGAAACTTCAGGGTGAAGTAACACATCATCACTTGCAAATTTACAAAGAAAATTAAAAGATAGGAACCAGTTCCATGATTTTTCACACATTAACACACACCCCTTTGAAAATATGAAGGAATCTATGCAAGGTTTTGGAAATTTTCTTAAAAGGTACAGATTGTGCCACAAACCTTTCCACACACAAGAAGTTGCTTGTTTTGTGCATTATCAGCTCTACATTGAATGAGGTTGCATAACAAACAACCCTCAATCTCAATTCCCTGCAGTGATAAATACTTATTTTTCACACCTGTGGGTTTGTGGTGTTTGGGGGCTGATCTAGATTACGTTGCCCCAGGCTAAGCTGAACCCAATGTGTCAGCATAGATTCATGTCTGCTCGGCTTGATTTTGATTTCATTATTTTGGAACCCAGGGATATTCCTGTAATGGTGGAGAGTGGATATTCAGAGGACAAGCCAAACCGTGCAGACACACCTCAGCTTCAAGCAGTTCTTCTAGCATTCGACATGCCAGAATGAACCCGATGCAAAGTCCAAAGTCAATGGGCTAGGGATGCATGGTCTTTGCACCAAGGATTAGCCAGGGCCAAGTCATGGAAAGAGGAAAGACATGGTGAGCAATTAATGCAGCCTACCACACCTCCTAACCTCAAGCCTGGTGGGAGGGGACTTATTTCCCAAGTCCCTCTTCATATTCAAAACCCATCATTTCCTTCCCCCAAGGGGCTGATGGACATGGTCTGCATCATTCAGTCCTGGGCTTCCCAGTGAGTTCAAATGACAGAAGACAGTGGAAGGAAGTGGGAAGGTGGGGGAAAAAGATATTTCTTCCTTGGAAAAACCTTATCTGTTTGGTTGGTGCTGGTTTCAGGGAGGGAGGGAGGAAGAAGGAAAACAGGAACCTTGACGCCTCCCGCCATTTTCCCTTTGCTAACGCATACATGGTCTACTGCCCCGTTTTCGCACCAAGGAATCAGATACTTGTTAAATTACCATTTTCCTAGTTTTCTTCCCCACTTGTGCTTTTTAATCACATTGTATATCCTTGTTCCTATAACCCATATCTATGCTGACATGTTTTTACAATTATTCATATAATCTTCATCAATGGAGCGTGGCAAAATTAAAAATGCACTTCTGTCCCGTGGCCTTATCATCAAAAAAATAAGACAAAGCCTGCCCTGAGTATGCAAAGCGTGTATAGATGCCTTCCATTATGATCTCCATATGCTGTTTTATTTTCATGAGTACATTTCTGAGGTTTTATCTGTCCTGTGCAGCCTCTCATAGAAACTGTTGTAATTGAAAAAAAAAAAAAAAGTATGTAAAGACATTTCATAGCTGAGTTTGAAACCATATTAAAAAGTTTAAAAGTCCATCTTTTGGTGCATTTGTCCTTACCTTCCATTTGTACCTCATGAGAAAAGCAGCACATTCCCACCTACTTCCCAAGGTGGAAGATGGCTTGCATTGCCTAATTAGCACCTAAGTGATGCACACAGATTGGCTTCTCTCCCATTCCTTGAAGCCTTCAGGGGAAGAGATTCTGACAACCCCCAGCGACACTAAAATTAAACTGGGGGACACAGGTTCCAACACCTCCAGGATCTGTTGCCTCGGGAGGGCCATGTGCATGACCATTCGAGGTTTACCATCTTCAGTTGCACAGTTCAATAAAGTTCTTGAATGCCGCCTTCCCAATTTCATTCCAACCCGTGACAGCCCAGGGCGTGCAGCAGTTACAGCGTGACCAAGACTGCTGAAAAGCGTCCAGACCTTAAATGCCTTTCCTGGCCCAGGGACTGCCTTGGGTGCTGGCTTATTGTCCATTTGCAGGCAGGCTCTGTGACCACAACAGGAAAAGTCTAAGAAAAACCTCTCAGAAACAAGGACTGCCGCCGTACATCCTTAGCTTGCAATGTCTGCAGACGTCAGCCACCCAATTCCTCCTCAACGTCTCTGCACCAAAAGGCCTCTGTGTTCCCTCACAGCCCGTATGCAAGCAACTGGGGTCACAGAGAGTCTCTCCTGCCAACGCAGACTGCAAGGGGCCATTACAAGGTCCAGTAGACGCTTCCTTGCTTCATCTCCCCCTGGGTGGGTCCCATGCATCACTCTTCCTTCTCCTTGATGTATTTCTGCCATGCTGACTTTGAACATGGTACCCGTCCAAACACGGTCTTTTTATCATCCTTGGAACCCTCACAGTGGCACACTAGTTTGTCACATGCTGGGGGCTGCAAATGGACTGACAATAGGTTCCATCCCTCGAGGTCTGACAAACCCGTCCCATGCCATCCCGCCCACTCTGGGACCCAGCTGGCTCCCACTCAGGCATCTCAGTAGGACCCACTTCAGAGGGCTAATTAAGTGAGTCTTTATTCCTCCCCCTACGTCATCAGTGGCTACATCTGCAAAATGATCTTTTTTGCACATAAGGTCTTACTACTTCCAAATAAGGTCCACGTATACATTTGCACAAGAAGAAATATGCAGAGGCATTTCTAATGACCTAGTCTTCCCTTTGTTTGTGTAGGGTGCATGAGAAAACAGACCTCATCTCCAACACCCATCCAATACTTGTGCTGCACCCCAAGGTGACCCACCACCAGGTGCTCTGTGGTGTGCAAGCAGGTGGCTTCGTGATGTAGATAGGATTGCAAGGTGTCAGCGCTGTGAAGATCTACTGCTCTCCCCATTTCTGTTGCATACTGCTCTGTCTCCGTCCAGATGGTCTCATGACATCAGAAGTGTCTCCCTTCGTGCACCACACAAAAGATCGCTCTCGGGCAAATGCGTTTTCTGCTTAATAAAGCTGTTATTAGGGATTGTTGAAATGAACACCATTCCTCCATGCCCCCTGCCAAGGATCGGATATGGTTGCATCACAGTCTTGCATGTTCTTTATTTCTTTACTGTGCCTTTACATTTAAAGAAGCAGAGAACGTGGGAGATTGTGCCGAGTTTCTCGACAGTATATGTCTCAACGTAAAAGCTTGATGCCGTTAATGGACAGATTACTCCGTGCGGCTCCGTAAAGCCAGGTAGCTATAAATGGTGACGATATTTTTCCTCCCCACCTCCCAACAATGCAAATGCACACCGGTTAAGAAAAGTTATGACTTTCAGCAACATCTCCACAGTAGAACATATCGTTCCTGGCTCCAAAGGCACCCATCACTTCACTGACCTCCATGACAAAATGGCGGCATGTTCCATGTGGTCCTACCAGGCCCACCAGATATTCCCAGCACACTGGGGAGCAGTATGACTGTGTGCACATTTGATAAATCCAGACCGTTTCAGTGTCTTCAGAGCTCCAACTTCCCTTGTTTCTTTTTCTTGAGGATCCTCTTATCATTCAGTTTTTGGAAAGCATGGCTATCAAATCGTGATGAGCTTCCCTGGAGGAATGCACAAGGCAGACAGATGTCATATCCATGGCAGAGACAGGGATGATGCTCGGAAGAACAGCCGCATGCCACGCACAAAGCCACTGGAGTCACGTGCATTAGGTTCCTGGGGTGACCACAATGAAGTCCCACAGACCTCGTGGGCTCAAGTCCTAACCCCCGGGATACGGGGTGGGATTTTTCTGCAACGTCAAGTAGCATGACCCTCGATGCTCTGCTCACATCGCATGGCAGTCTGGACCTCACGACACAGTGAACGTGCCTGACACCCAGTCTGCACACAGGAGGCTGAGCTGAGGACCAGGGTGTCGGGAGGCTCCTTAGGGGGTAGCTCCATTTTCAGAGGTCACTAAAAGGGAAGGAAGCCTTGTCCATGGTGCTGCTCCATTTTAGCTCCCGGAGCGGCTATGCCAGCCCTGTTTGGGGCCACGCGCTATTAACCCATCTCCACTTGCCTCCAACATAGAATCTGGTCCTGGGATTGAGTCCTGCATCGGGCTCCCTGCTAAGCAGGAAGCCTGCTTTCTCCCTCTGCCTCTGTTACTACCCTTGCTTGTGCTCACTTGCTCTCTGTCAAATAAATAAATAAAATCTCTCTCTAAAAAAAAAAAAAAAAAGCAATGGAGATTTCTGGGAAGGAAAGGACCCGGATCCACTTTAGAAAGAGTAATCACACATCTACATGGTGTGAACGTGGCTCATTTCTTCCGAGATTCGCCGGCAGTCCCAGAGGATCCAGAAATGACCCTGTGCATAGACTTACGCCCAGGACAGGCATTTCCATGCTGCACAACATAGCTCCCGCCTGCATTCTGTGAACGGCCAACTGCAACATGATTGTCATGTCAAGACATTGCTAAGATCCAGCCAATTTGTCCAGGTGAATAAATATGCACAGTGTATTCTGTGCAGTGTAGCATCTAAATATCATTAGATTTCCCCCCAACACTGAGGCCAGTGTAGCAGGACTTTGGGCTCTTTTAATTAGACGTTTATCCAGGTTTGAAATGTGTTCTGGGCTGGAAACGTGAGGCTCACAGCTCCCTCGGACCTGCAGGGTCAGTGCATGAGGATTTTATAGGAAGCCCATAGTAAGGCAGCCAGGGAGTGTGATGCTCTAAGAGAGAACAGACCCCAAATAGGAGGGGAGAGAAAAGTCCCAAAGTCAACTACTCCCTGGAGCTCCCTGTATTAAGGTGGCCATAGAAAATACCCCAGACTGGGTGGTTTAGACAACACACATTTATTATCACAGTCCGGGAGGCCTGGAGTCTGAGATCCAGGTGGGGCTGAGGCTCGAGGTCTGAGATCCAGGTGGGACGAAAGCTGGTTCCTCCTGAGGCCTCTCTCCTTGGTGTGTAGACCCCGTATTCTCCCTGTGTCCTCACGTGGTCGTCCCTCTGTGCATATCTGAGTCCTCATCCCCTCTTCTTAGAGAGAAACCAGTAAGTTCAGACTAGGGCCTCTGTCTCTTATATACAAAAGCATCTGATTAAGTCAACCCGTGAATTAAAACATGTGGGCCAACCTGCCACACCGCACAAGATGTCTCAAAATAGCATGGATATGAAGTGGCCACCCACTGGGGTGAGGCTATTTTGAAAGGTTTTTTTTCAACTGGTCCATTTAATAACCATGGATTACTCACCAACCCGACAAGGAGCTGACCCCTACGCGTGTTGATGTTATTGCCGTTGTGGATAATGAGGGTTTACAGCTATTTTAAGGGCTCTCTGCATAAGACGGTAAGCAACTCCATATCCGAAGTTATTTTAAGCAATTCAGTTAAATCATGAAAAGAGCGTCACTAATGTATCTGTGAAGGAATTAAAAGAGCAGATGCCGGTGAGGGAAAGCGCATGCATGTGTGTGTGAGTGCACGTGTGCATGCGTGTGTGCATGTATTAGAAAAAGAGAAGAAAGTGCATGGGTTTCTGTGCATGGGTTCCTCTAAGTTAGTACATAGGAGGATGTAGAAGGGGCAAAACCCAAGAATTTGACAAATATTTACACTGCAGCAAATCACTTAAATCACACTCATGGAAGCTAATGAGAAGAGGGTATTTCAATTATATGGGATGATGCTTAGGGTATTACAGGGTTGTGTACCTGCCCCTAACTTCAGGGTAAAATGTACTAGCATTGCAACCTTGCGAAATAAATCTTTCAGAGGTCACCAAAACCTGATTATATATTTTAACTGCAGGGCTTTCTGGCAGAAATCTTTCTCAAACATGTAACACCATTGGCTTACTATAATTTTTTAATGATTTCAGGTAATCATCACTGATGACCAACTCAAGAAATAATAATAAAAAAAGACAATAATCACAGCAGCATTGATTGTAGCTATTATAAATAGTTTCTGTATGACTGGCACAGATAAAGTGTTCACCTCATGTCATTGGTGTAATGGCACTTGGAGAAGACACAGCTGTCATCCCTCCATCCGGGCATGTGGAAGGACTGTGCATTACCACCCGTGTCTGGTTGGATGGAGTCATGGCGCACGTGGAAAGACTGTGCATCACCACCCATGTCTGGTGGGATGGAGTCACGGCTCACGTGGAAGGACTGTCCATCACTACCCATGTCTGGTTGGGTGGAGTCATGGCGCACGTG